>NW_017305485.1:2978545-2979543 GCF_001594115.1 Trachymyrmex septentrionalis
TCATAATTCTTAATTAAAAAATAATTTTTTAAAATAAACTCATTTTGATAAATTTTGTCTTTGTATGTTTTTTTGCAGTGTATGTTTATGTGTCTACCATTTCATTTACGACAACCTCTCTCGTGCCACGCATTTTGGATATTGTATTTCCATTGAATACTTCTCGTCCTGTAATGTTAGCATATCCGGCATATTATTTCGTTGACGAAAATCAGTATTTCTACTATATTTTTCTCCATATGTTACTTACCAGCAGCGTGTGTATGACCGGATTGATCGCGCATGACAGCATGTTTTTTATTTACGTCGAACACATCTGCGGCCTTTTTGCCGTCGTTGGGTAATGATTATTTATACCGAAAGGAAGATCGCATCTCTTCTAGTTAGAAAATAAATAAAATTCTCTATACCGTGGAGTAAATATAACGTAATAATAGTTTTAGCTTTTGTACGATACTTGGAAGAGAGCAAAAGTTAATTTTCAAAAACTCTCTAATAATGTCGTTTTGCGCCAATACTTGCAGATTTAGATTTGAAAATGTATCACATAAATGTAGTAATATGGAAAAAAGTCTAATCGATTGTCTGGATGACAGGTATCACAAAAATGTTGTATTTTCGATTCGAGCTCATCAAAAAGTTTTACGGTGAGTGTGTAATAATATTATAATACATTTTTCTTTTAATCTCGATGCTATTTAACTAGAATGATCTTTGATAATCTATGCTTTTGTTTGATTTTTATTTAGACATTTAGGATTTTTGAGAGTGCATTTTCTTATTTTTCAATAAATGATAAGACAGAAAGATGCATTGCGCTTTTGAAACACAGTTTTTTTAGTTGATATTTTTAGACATTGGATTCTTATGCAATATTTTTTTAAGCAAATAAATTGGAAAGTAACATAAAAATAGGAATTTGCCTTATTAAAAAAGCATTAAAAAAATGCATATTTATTTATGCATATTGTGCATATTTGCATATTTGTGCAAATTTG
>NW_017305485.1:2979911-2988327 GCF_001594115.1 Trachymyrmex septentrionalis
CATATTTTGTTTGCAAAAAATATTTGCATAAAAATCCGATGTCTAATCATTAGTATCGCATTCTTATTCTAGGTTTGCAAAACTTCTCGAAGATACCTTTTCGATATCGTTCGCTGTACAACTCTTGATGGTTACAATTGGCTTGAGTATTACCTTAGTACAAGTGAGTGTTAGTTACGTATATAAAATAGATAAATACTAGAATTTTGTGATATAATAAAAAACTAAAATAGGATTTTATATTTCTCGCATTCAAGTTGTCGATACAGTTACATAACTTAGCAGAAGCAATGAGATACTTCGTTTTTATTATTGCTCAATTGTTTCACTTGTTCTGCTTAAGCTTCCAAGGACAAAAGCTGATAACTCATAGCATCGAAACTTGCGACAAAATGTAAGAAGCAATATCAATTCGATACTTACATGGAGTATTTTGATATTTAACGATAAAAAATTATGAATTTAGAAAATAATTATGAATTGTTGTATTTTACAGATATTTAAGATATTTTTTTAAATAATATAATTTATTCTTTACGAATCTTTAAATATGCAATTCTTTTGAAATCCACAATAAAAAAATTATATTCATTATAATCTTCATTTTTTTTTAAATAAATTCATAATAAGCTACTTATTCCATTTAACATTTGTTTTTTTTTCTATTTATTATATCTTTAGAAAATTATGATTAAATCTATATTTATAATCTATTCTTCTAAAATACTAAATAAAAAAAAAACAATCAGTAATATACACAATATATTGTTAATAATAATAATTTTATAATTTTATTTTGGAATATAAAAACACTTTATGTGGTTGTTTACGTAAAAGAATTATGTGACTATTCCCAGGTTAAATAAAAAATGAATTAACTATTTGATTGATATTAAACATAAAAAAATATTTATAAAAATTCTTTGCAATTAATAGATTATATTCTTATTTATCATTTTACAAATACAATAGTAGTAATGATAATAGTATAATAGTATAATTTTATAGATTTCGAGGTTCGTGGTTTACAATACCAATAAAGGAACAAAGATTACTCTTGTTCGTGATCAGAAAAAGTATCGAAGCTAGTGTCTTAACCGCCGGAAAGATATACGTATTTTCTCTAGAAAATTTTACAGCGGTAAAACAATGAATATAACAAACGTCGTAGAAATATGCAAATAAAAAAAATATATAAAATCTAATTTTCATTTAGGTCGTGCAAAGTTCGATGTCGTACTTTACGTTACTATCGTCCTTTGACGTGTCATGATCGATACCAACGATTATGACAGTATGTAGTGAAATATCTCTGAAACGTTCCACAGTAATATATAATATTACAATTTGTACAATGAATAAAATAGTGTTTATATTTGCTATTATTTAAAATAAAATAAAAATAATACAATTTTATTTCTCTATCGATAATTTCTGAATAACCAGAAAGTTGTCTCTATCGATCTTAAAATACTTACTCTCGAAAGCTTAAAATACGATATATAGAAGTATGCAGAAGTATGGTATATAAAAGCCAATAGAAATATTCATTTTGTAGCGTCATTTTATTTTGAGCGATATGTGCTTTCCGGAGGAAATTTGTAAAATAAGCCGTTTTTATTAATGGAGCTGCATTGTCAAAGGAGCATATATTACCTATATTCATAAAATCCATTAGAACAGAAATTCAGATGGAACATTGCGCGATATGCACGAAGTTGTATTGTAAGAGTCATTTATGTCTACGTATGTTATTTACCAAAAAAGATTTTTTTATTTATATCTTATATTGAAGGTTAAGCACAAATGAAAAATTAGATAAAAAAGTACAAAATTAGTTGTCTTTGTATTATCGAAGATATTACACTGTAATTATAAATGTTATCGAAACCAACAACAATCATCATGACATCGTCTATAGTATCACTTACCGACACGTAACTGTATCAGAAACTGGAAACAAAGATATTCTGCGTTGCTCTAGCAAGTATAGTCTCGCAGATAAATACATGTACTGTCCGAAAAGAAACTGTTCAGTACAATTCAATGTGATTCCAAACGTCTATCGTATGTTTCAGCGCGTACTCAATACACTCGTAATTCCAACCACATTTCTGAAAGAATCAGCTGTTCATTTGCATATACTATTAATACCTGTTATATTGAAACATATACTTAGCGAAAGTGCCTGTCAGTTAAAATAAGCCACGTGATCGTTTTAAAATGTGCACCCCGACAATGGGAAGAGAACATGCGTGCCGGAGAGGAAGGATCTGAAATATTAATTTACTTATAACCGACCCTTATTGCGGAAAAAAATACTTTCCGAAAGAAGTTTCGAAATTCAGACGATATTGCAGTGCTGAGAAGACCGTTTTATGGAAGTATGGGAATCAGGAAAAGTTACTATTACGATATCAATAAAAAGTACCTCATGTTAATCGGTCAGTGGCCTTATCAGAAGCCGAAAGAGAAACTAATTTACTTTACACTTATAATGATACTTGCAATCTCTTCAATCATTCCACAGGTAACAATAATTGTTGTCAAGAATTTTTTTTAAGAGAAAAAAGAAACGGTAGAAATTTATTAAAATTCTGCGCTGGTTAAAAATCCAAATCGCTCATCACGAATCTTTAGATTGATGACGACAGAAGCAAATATAAATGCAAAATAGATTAAAATAGAAATATAATATTTTCCAAATAAACAATATTTTCATTTGATAAAATATACTTGTAAAATACATCGAAAATTCCTATCTCGGAATAGAATCAAATCATGTTTATTCGACAGCTGTCATACAGCTTGTTTCATTTTCTGGTATAATTTAATTTTGAATATTATTTATTGATTACTGGAATATTAGGAGAGTTTTTGGTATATTTAGGCAAATCTATTTTACTACAAATATTATTTTATTACAAAATTCATATTTTAATAAAATTTGCAAGAATCTTCTTCATGTATTTTTTTCGCTTCTGAAGTCACAATTAACAAGATGATTGCATTGAGTACACAATTGAAGTATTACAATAATTATAAATAAATAAAATAACAGTCTAGATGTGACAAGAGTATATGAGCAATAACCAGATTACAGTCGCTAAAATATAATATTTCAAATAACATATAATAAAATAAAATATATACGTTTCGATCAGAAGATTCGGTCATTATTAATGATGTTAAATATAAATAAATTCATTTTACTTTTTGTAACTTTATTTATTTATTTTGTACTTCAATTGCGTATCTAAATTAATTAGATGTAATTATAATCGTTTAGTATAACTTGCATATATAATCGTTAGGATGTAATCTTATATTTATTTATATTTAACAACATTGATAATGACCGAATCTTCTGGTCGAAACGTATGTTTTATTTTATTTTATGTTATTTTATATTATCTGAAATATTATATTTTAGCAACTGTAATCTGGCTATTGCTCATATACCCTTATATCACATCTAGATTGTTTTGTTACAAGTGATCTTTATATATTTAGTTTTTTTAAAATAACAATTTTATTGTTCTTTCTTCACGTGAATGCGTTTACAGGGGGCAAAAATTTACGTGTGCGAAACCGCACAGTGTATCTACCAAACTTTACCTCCATTTGCATTAGCAACGATAGTTTTAATGAAAATTTTCACGTGTCATTTTAATAATGAAAAAGTACGTTTTATTAAATGGTATTGGTATATTCTACTTACGATAAAGTCACGAAAAAATAGCTGCGTTGCAAAATCTTATTCATGGTCAGGCCTTATATTTAAGACTTCCTTAAATTTATCTTCAGATACTCTACGAGAATTATTTCATTGGTTACTAAGCATCTAAAGATAAATTTAAGGAAGCCTTAAGTACAAAGCCTGACTATGAATATGGACATTAGACTTTATTGATGATGTTGTTATAATTATTGAGAATTACATTCAAAATATCGAACACATATCGCTGATGTTTCTAGATTAAAGATCTCACAGATCGCTTATTCGTAAACTGGGATATACTCGAAACTAAGGAAGAATACGACATTATGAGAAAGTATGCCGAGAAAGGCAGATGGTATGCGCTGATATACGGTTGTAAGTAATAGATTTGATTTTAGTTGAGAATCAACGAAATTTACTTCTTGTGTAATTAAAAAATTAAAATAAAATAATATTTTCTTTATTTTCGTATGTGTTGCTTTAATTAAATAAAAAATAGAAATAAAAATATTTTTTAAACTAGAGTTACAAAAAACACATTAATAAAATTTAACTGACGTTATTTCAATGTATAAGAAGAGTCGCACAAGAAAAAAAACTTATTTTTCTAGAGAAAATCTTCACAAACCATGAAAAATATATTTAAAAGAACAATTTTATTTTGTAATAAAATTTTAAAATAATTAAGATATTCGGTCACAAACTTTTCTGTCAAATATTTGACAAAAAGGAATATTTAAATGTTATATATATAGATTAAATAAGAATTTTAAAAGAGAAAAATATTCTGAAGAAGAAATATAGAGACACACTTATAAAAATAAAATATAAAATATTTTCAGTGGAATAAAATCTTTAATTAAAAAATAATTTTAATAAACATTTGTTTATTAAATAAAAATTCGTTTTTACAAATTTTGTCCTTGTTGCAGCATTTAGTTACGTGACTAACATTATATTTGCAACAACCTCTCTCGTGCCACGTGTCTTGGATATAGTATTTCCATTGAATATTTCCCGTCCTATAATGTTACCGATTCCAGCGTACTATTTCGTTGACGAAAATAAATATTTCTATTATATTTTTCTCCATATGTTAATTGCCGGCAACGTGTGTTTAACCGGATTAATCGCGCATGCTAGGATGTTTTTCGTTTACGTCGAACACGTCTGCGGCCTTTTCGCTGTTGTTGGGTAATGATTATTTTTTTCTGAAAGCGGGATCATTTTTCTCTTATAATTAAAAAACATAAAATTCTCTATATTTAAAAGTAAATATAATATAATAATAGTTTTTAGCTCTTTTGTATATTCGCTAGAAAGAGACAGAAAATAATTGGTAAAAATTCTCATAACAATGTTTTGCGTAAAAACTTACAGATTTAGATTTGAGCACGTGTCACATAAACGTAGTGCTATGGAAAAAAATATGATTAATTATCCGGATGTATCACAAACTATGTATCACAAAAACATCGTAATATCGATTTCCGCTCATCGAAAGGCTTTACAGTGAGTGTGTAACGATTATAGCACATACTTCTCTCGTTGGCTGCATTTAGCAGAGAAAGCAGCTTTGCAACTGTTGCAAGTTGCAAAATTCGTTTATATGATTGATCTTGCCTTTAGTTCTTTACTCTGAATCTAAATGTATAAAACAATTATATTAAAGAATGTTACAAAATTTAAGGAGCAGACTTTCAAAATGCGTTTTGTCCAAAATTTGTAATTTTCAAAAAACGAGAAAAAAAGTCACGCGTCTTGCAAAAAAAAAAAATAACAATTTGCCAGTAAGATGTAATATGTTAAACAAAATTGCTAAACATTTTTTAATAATATTAAACAAATGCATTTTGTTTGTCTCTAATTAAAGAACATAGCGCATATCAAATGTCTAGATTTTTTTCAATATATATTATATTAATAGCTTGAGGCTGAAAAAATGCTTTTTGAACATTTCAAAGTAGTATATAATATTATAATATGTGTCTTTTATTGAACACTATGCCATTTCTAATTCAAAAAATGATATTTTGAATATAATTTTGAAAGTTTGCTTTTCAAAGCTATTTTCTCTGCTGAACGCAACCATTAATATTGATGCTAATTAACAAATCATCTTTGCTAGATCATGACAAGTTGCGATGCTTTTGTTTGATTTTTATTTAGATTTTATTTATATTTAGTCGTCATTATTATATTTTTGTCATAGATTTGCTCAATTTCTTGAACATATCTTTACGATATCGTTGGCTATGCAACTTCTGATAGTTACAATTGGCTTGAGTATTACTTTGGTACAAGTGAGTGATTTACTAATAGATAGCAAATACGAGAATTTTATAATGTTAGCAAAGGATTAAAACAAGATTTTATCTTTTTTGTGTTAAAGTTCTCGATACAGCTGCACGATTTACCGGAAGCGATGAGATACTTCATTTTCATTTCTGCTCAATTATTTCACTTGTTTTGCTTCAGCTTCCAAGGACAAAAAGTGATAGATTATAGTCTCGAAATTCGCGACAAGATGTAAGAGACAGTATTAAGTTGAAAATAAATTGATCGGTATATTTCCTATAAAAACTATTACAAGCAACTTTAATCATTTGCAATCAATAAACTTCTACTATGCTTATTTTGTATGTATAATGGTAATTTTACAGATATCATAGTTCGTGGTATATTATACCCGTGAAGGAACAAAAACTGCTCATGTTCGTGATGAGAAAAAGTATCGAGGCTAGTGTCTTGTCCGCCGGCAAGATATACATATTTTCTCTAGAAAATTTCACGACGGTAAAACAATTAACACGAGCTATTAACAAGCGCTATAAAAATATAAAAATATAAAAATGTAAAGAAAGATACATGAATATGTACCTTATTTTCATTTAGATCGTGCAAAGCTCGATGTCGTACTTCACGTTACTGTCGTCCTTTGACGTGTCATGATCGATATCCGGCGATTATGGCAGCATATAGTAAAATATCCCTGAAATGTTCCACAGGAGTATATTATTGCAAATATTGGATCAAATAAAATAATGTTTATATTCGCTATTATGTAACAAAACAAAAGTAATAAAATTTTATTTTACTATCGATATTGCTATGAGCGACTAAAAAGCTTTCCCTCCCGATCTCTTCCAGAGGCCTCGGACAGTCACGACACTTATTTAAGAGTCTCTGTCTCAATAGAGAATACTCATTTCATCGGACTATTTCATTCTCATCGATAAGTACACTTCGGAGGGAACATGCAAAACGAGCCGCTCATTATTGAGGAACTACATTATTAATGTCAAAGAATCAAATACTACCTGTTCCCATAAATTCCATGTCCAGTCGTTGATTGACATGACATGCAACAAAGATATTTGTGAGAATCGGCTATATGTACAGCAGTTAGCGCAAGGGGATATTTTAATTGGCGTCTGACATCAGAGGGTGAGCGATCAGCCGTAAAAAAATTTGAAATTAATCGCCTTTACTGTGGCGAAAACGCGGTTTTTTTTAAGAATTATGGAGACCTGGAGGCATTACTATAATATCGTTTACAAAATATCATCGCTCAACGGTACGTGGCCGTATCTGAAACCGAGAGCAAGGATATTTCGCGTTGCTGTTACGACTATAATCATCGTGACTGTACTCGTTCCGCAGGTAAATTGATGTAATGCTCGAAAGAGAAGAACCTATCGCAAGAATGATAAACGACAATGATTTCAGTTTGCTTATCAATTTATGTGCAAGACAAATGTGCAATGTATTTGCGAGGCGATGACATCGTATTTACTGACATGTACTTCTTTGTTAAAAATGTACACGTGTCAATTAAATATACGCACGGTATATTCTAATTAAGCAATTAAGTATTTCGATATGTTCGATTTTAAAAGTAGCAGTTTAAGAAAAAAAAAATTTCAATATTTTTCTCCATTTTTATATACATTTATTTATTAGACTTCCATAAACGCTATTTTATTTAAAATTGATAATATCCACTTTTTGTCAGATCAAAAGCCTTACTCAACACTTATTCACCGACTGGAAGGGATTGAAAACTTCCGAAGAATACGAGATTATGAAATTATACGCAGAGAACAGTAGACGATTTTGTGTGGCGTATACGGGTGAGAAGCGATGAGAAGGATGCTCAATACTGTTTTATTTCCAAAAGTTATGCATTTTTTTTCACAAATCGCTCTTTGTACTAGTGGTCTCTTTTTCACGTGTATCTAAATACACGTGTATCTCCAATACACGTTCAAAATCATGATTTATACTTTGTACATTGCAGTATATTGCATGTTAGCGGTAACTACGTTTATGTCGTTGTCTCTTGTGCCATTCGCACTCGACGCGGTATGGCCCCTTAATGAATCCCGTCCCATAGTACCTCCGTATCCAGGATACTATTTCGTGGAACTTCGGGAATATTTCTATAAAATCTTCTGTCACTCCATCATTGTTTGGGAAATCACTATTATCGGAATAATCGCTCATGATTGTATGTTTGTGACTTTCGTCGAGCATGTTTGTAGCATGTTGGCTTTGGTCGGGTAAGGAAACTTGTGAGCTTGATGTGTAAGAAGAATATAATTTTTTATCAAGCTTTCTACGTAAAAATAATAAAATTACTTAAAATAATTTGATATATAAATATATATCAAATTACTTATTTTATATTTTATA
>NW_017305485.1:2988427-2989727 GCF_001594115.1 Trachymyrmex septentrionalis
TTGCTAATATTTTACTTTCGATTTTATTTGACAAGTATGATTTAATTCTTTTGCACCAATCTAGTATCAAAATACTTTTACATTTAATTTATCTGGAATGTCAGCAAAATTAAAAAGAGAAACAGAGAGGGAGACAAAGAAAGGAGTTGTTCAAACTGTTTATAGATTCTATTTCGAAAATCTATTTAATAAAGGTGATGAAACAATGAAAATTGCAAATAATTCTAATGATACTTATCGCGAAAGAATCGCATTCTTTATAAACAAACATCAAGATGCTTTAAAGTGAGTGTATAACATCATATATGAAAAAATAAAAAAAATACAAAATATCCTCCATTTAAAGATGAAACAATATTTTTGCGAAGATTCCTTTTACGATTATTTCTCGTTTATCATAGCTTTGTGGAACATATCGAAAATATCTTCACTATACCTTTCGGCGCGCAAATGATCATAATAACCATAGGATTAAGTATTACATTACTGCAAGTATGTATTTATTTATGATAAAATTGTTTTTCATATTTTCTAAAACTTCCAAATTGAATTTGATTCTGAAGAATAAAATTTCGTCCTTAAAAATTGATCTTTTTTACTTAAGATAGCTTTAATTTTCATTCTGTAGAATTTCAAGGAATTTAGAGAACATATAAATAATTTTAAATTGTGTTTTTTCATATTAAAGTTTACGCAGCAAAACGGCGATATTTTAATATCAATAAGATACGTGTTGTACATTCTCGGTCAACTGTTTCATTTATTCTGTCTCTGTTTCGAAGGACAGAAGCTAATAGAGCACAGCACTCTGATGTGCGATAAAATGTAAGTGACTTGAGATACCTAAAGGTAGAAGAAAATAGAATTTTGTATTAATTTTTGCATTCAATTTCTTTGAAATGTGGCAGATACAGCAGCACCTGGTACGAAGTATCCATGAGATCGCAAAAGTTAATCGTGATGGTGATGATGAAAAGTGTACGACCGAGTTTCTTAAGCGCTGGCAAGATCTACATTTTCTCCCTGGAGAACTTTACCATGGTAATAAGAGCAGAATTATCGCGTGCTTGTTATGTATAGAGTTTCTTTAACGAGATATAATGCTCTTGTTTTGAAGGTTCTACAAACTTCGATGTCATACTTTACGGTGCTTGCATCTATTTAATAAATGTTGTTTGTGCATTCGACGTTATTACATGGCACTCGTCGAGAAAACAATATCATATATCTTTAATTCTCTTATTACAATTATACACTTCTAATTATATTATTTATTATTTTTTTAGTATATCTTAATATA
>NW_017305485.1:2989737-3026838 GCF_001594115.1 Trachymyrmex septentrionalis
TATATATATATACTTAAAGTTAGCTAACTGTTAAGTGTATCTCGAATATGTGTAAAGAAAGATCATATATACAATCAAAAATATTAGGCACATATATTGTATTTTTTTCACTTATTTGGATTTTTTTATCCTGCATTATTATCTATATTAGTTATCGTCATTATAAGGATTTTTTATAAAAAAGAATAATTTTCAACAGATACCATAAATCGATTTTTTAGCCAAACCTATAAATACTGTTAATAAAATATCTAATATTTTTTAACAAGATTGTAAATCTCAAACTGCAGCAATAAAAAAGACTCTCAGATAACAAATTATTATATCTTATTTTTCAAAGTAATCCTTTATGAGAAATCAATATCTTTGATATAAAACTTTTTTAAAATCTGTGATTGGAATTATTTAAAAACATTAGTTTCTCTAAATGTTTTCGTCATCTTGAAAATGTTTATTTTTTATCATGCTTCATTAAATCTGAAAAAGCCAAATTTAATAAGAAAATAAGTGGCTAATCTTAACAATCCTTTTCTTGTCGTGCAATTGATTAAGAAAGAGGTTATTGAGATTAGCTACTTATTTTAACTGCCGAGAGAGAACTGGCTTTTTCGGATTTTATGCTGTTTCCAAAGCTCAAAATCATCATGAAAATTAAACATTAATTTCAAGAATATTTAGAAAAATGTGACTAGTGATCTAAACACATTTCAACTACGGAATTAAAAAAATTTTACTTTTTATATCGAAAATATAAACATGTTACATCCCGATAAAATTCTCTCTTTCCTTATTATAAATATACGACTTATACCTTATCTTTATCTTATCTCTAGTTTAGTATTTCGTCTTAGTTTTGATATTTTGTCTCTATTTTATCTTTATTTCGAAACTTATCTTTTACATATTGTAAAATTCTTTTATGTATATTATATATATATAAAATTTATATGTATTGTAAAATTCTTTTCCTTTTTAGAGCAGGGCATATTTAGTTTCTTTATTTAAACATTCAAACCAACAGATAGCTCACGCGTCACATAGATAAAGAATATCTATTCTACAATCTTTCCTTTTCTTTTGAAGGTTCTTTTTTCTAAAATAATAACTAAACAATAACATATACGCCTAATAATTAAGTAGTATTATATATTAAGTAGTATTATATATTAAATAATAGTATATATTAAGACTTTCCGAGAATGCGAGGATGAATATTTTTATTTTTCTTTTTTTTCTTTCCCTTTTTCTTTTTCTCTATAAAATTAAAACCAATTTAAAATATATCATTACTTCACCTTGCATAAGGATGTTAGTTGAGTAAAATCGAACTTTTATTATAAATTATTAAAACTCTCAACTATTATCTTAAGATTAAACTTGTAGAGCTGGGAGTAGGGCTTACGCGGAGCCTTGCTGCCTTACCTTAAGGAAATAAGCGCGAGTATAGGTTCTACCAAACCTTGAGGAGCATTGATTGGTCCTTAAGGGACACTCCCACATTCATTTCCAAAATATAAAAGGACCTGCCAAAAGCAGGAACGATGAGAGAGAAAGAACGAGCGCGTAAAAGAGCAAAAATAGTACTTGTCCGACATAATCAAGGCGAGAACCATCCTCGCGCTCAAGTAACCTACTCATTGTTTTTTTCTTTCCTTTGTTTTTGTCTTATTCATTAAACGAGAAAACTAAACTAAATCGGCTGAAACCTGAATTTCTGCTCTGCGTTTTATTAAACTATATATATATATATATATGTGAGTATCCGAGAAGCTGTTACGACTGTCGCTGCCAATAGCGTGGCCCCCGTCTTACGACACTCCTTCGAATCATTAATTTCTTTGCGTTACCTCCATGCTAACTAAAAGCGGACGAAGACAGCAAGAAAAGAGATTGAGGTTTCAAATTAAAACAGCTCTCATTTCTAATCACGATCCTTTCCCCTATTTCCAAAAATTAGCGCAGTTCCTAGACCAAAAAAACCCGCAAGACTCACCCCGCGCAAATACATATTCCCTCAAACGGTTGGAAATCAACCTCGCGTTTCCTAATTATAAAGACATCCAAAAGGCCGATTTCCGCAGATTCGCCTATAAACTCCGTAACCTTTTTGGCACCGGGTTCAAAATCGTCCTTCCGAGCAATTATCCAATTCCCCTCCCAGCGAATATCCTTAACCGCACAATCTGATCTCCGATCTCCGGGTAAATTAGATGCATTGACCTTAAAACCGGAGAAAATCTCAAGCGACGCGACAATCAAGTGTACTGACGTCATGCAGGATTACTTTGAAAGATAAAATATAACATAATATTCGGATAGATTTGTGTTTCTTTGTTGCCTTAGTCCAGGAACTTTATTGTCAGACTACGTATACCTACATCGATTTTATCGTCAATCTTTTTAGAGTTACAAACTGATACCACTATTTGCAAAGTTATAATTTATACATATACATATAACTTGAAACAATTTCAAGTATTAATAACGGAATACAATTTTGTACAGTATTAATATTTTTATAAAAAAAATTTTAAAGTAGATAGAACTTACCCTATACAGCACACTTTATCGTGAGGATATCTTAAATTGTCTCATATTGATGAAGTAGTATTCACATCACAGATATCAGTAGATTAATATCAATTAATATTTTAAGATATTCTGCCATATTCAAATCCTTTTATCACACAGTTCTTCAAGAAATATCCTAAGAATGCCCAGAGTATATCAAAAGTTTGCAGTTGGAAGGTGTCAGAACTAAAAAAGATTAGAAATAAAGAAACGTCATAGTTACTTTGAACATAAACGATATGACGTACAAGACAAAACGATATACGGAGGTACTCGTACAACCTATAGGTAACTATATATAACAAATACAACATATATATATCTGGCAACTAAGTACACGTAAACACATCTTGTCAGAGGAATTCTTATTTCTTTGAATATTCCGATCGATATGTCTATGATCCAGTGCGGAAAAAAATTGCCCGTTGATAAGTTTCCTTTCACATTCACTTTTTATTTATTTCACATTCACCTTTTAGACATGACACGTAAAATTGCTATCGAAGGTTTCCATCGTACGTAATACTTTTCTCTATTACACCTGTTAAAATATTAATTCACTCCTCGTAACGAAGACAAGACGAGAAGTTTAGTCGATTGTGTGCCAAAGGTAAAACGTTGCTTGAAAATTATGGCATTCATGTGGAATGATTACTACAGCATTACGAAAAGGATATTGTTACTCTGCGGCCAGTGGCCTTATCAGGAGAAACGAACGAGACTTTTCCGAGCGAGCTCGGTGACTCTGATCATCGTTTCGTTGATTGTTCCACAGGTTTCGGACAAGTTTCTCATAAAAAATTTCTACTCTGTATATATATATATGTGTGTGTGTGTGTGTGTGTGTGTGTGTGTGTTTGCCATACTAGTTTTCTGATGCATAGATTCAATAGAATGCATAAAAAAATTAATTAATATATACGCATTGTACACGTATCTATTAAGCTCGAGGGTGAACTTCCAAAAAGCCTTCCTGAAAGTTCTGATTTTCTTATCGATTGGTATACAACTATATTTCGGTGCGCTGATTACGAATATGACTATGAAAATGATTGATAAGATCATTTTTAATGTCAAATGTAAAAAAAATGTCCAAAAAATCGGTTTTTCCAGATTTGACTTTGACTTTGAAAATGACCTTGTCGATAATTTTCATGATCATATTCGTAATCAAAATAAGTTGCACATCAATTGACAAGAAAACCGGAGTTTTCAGGTTTTCGGAAGTTCACCCAAGCTCGCCCTATAGACGATATATACTCGTAATTCAGAATAAAATTCTTTCTCATGAATAATATACAAAAGATGTACAATGAAATACATGCGTATCAGAATATAAAAAATTAAAAATAGAATTTTACCTTGAGAAACTGCATTACAAATCGTTTAAAGAAAGTTTTAATAAGTATACTTCTAGGTGGCCCAAATTTTTTATTGCAATAAAAACACTAGATGTATTCAACTGATCATACCGGTGTTTATGTTATTGGTTATATGTCTGATGAAACTATATACGTGCCAGTTTAATAGTAGTAAAGTACGTCAATACCGAAATTTATATTTGATCGAAAGATAATTATTCAACTTTTTATTATCCCTTATATAATCGCGATCTTCTACGATTGTCAGATTGTCCGATAAAATTCATCAAGAGCATTTTTAGATCAAAAGTCTTACTGATCAACTGTATGACGATTGGAACAAGCTGAATAGCGCGGAGGAATATGAAATTATGAAAAAGTATGCCACGAACGCAAAATTGATTACTTTGGCATATTTCTGTAAGGATAAATCGCTCTTTATTATTCTTATTTTAACAAATTACGGACGATTATTCCATTTCGTTGCAGTACATATTTTATTGTGCTTATGTATGTTTCTATTAATTTCCCTCATGCCTACATTACTGAACATCGTGTCACCTCTAAACGAATCCCGGCCTATAATTATGCCTTATAGTGCCTATTATTTCGTGGACGAAGAAAAATATTACTTCTACATTATGTTTCATATTACTACGTGTTTGACTATAGCTCTATTGGCTTTACTCGCGCACGATTGTGTGCTTTTTATTTACATTGAGCATGTCTGCAGTCTCTTTGCTGTGATCGGGTAAGAAAAACTAGTAGTTTTTTTCTTTTTTTTTTTTACGTTGTTTGAATCACGACTGATCGAATTGTCACTTAAAACTGTTTATAGATTTCGTCTTGAGACTTTATCACGTAATAATCTTAACATTACGGCGAATAATCGTCCGGATGATCGAAAGATCTACAATCAGAAAATCGCGATCTCCGTTCATGCACACTGGCGAGCTTTACGGTGAGTAGGGGAAAGTAAGGGTATTGTGCGCGGGTAATCGTGCGCATCCTGGTTTGATACTTTTCCAATAGATGAAGACATCACTGTGTGTAAAACTTTAGAAGGTTGTCCTCTTATAATATAACTACAAAAGATACGACGTAAATACATTTGCTAGCCAGAGAAATACAAAAATGTCTTCAAATCATATCTTTTCTTGTTATTTAATTCAGAAAATAAGGTGGTAAGTCCGTATTTTTAATTCGTCTGTTTAAAGTTGCATATGTTATTAAAGTACGTTATTATGTGTATCTTTTCTGTTATTTATTAAGTTTGTTGAAATAATCATATTTCATACCGAGTCAGGCAACTGTGCGCAAGCGTTTTGAAATGCGCACAATTACCCATCTTCCATATAGTATATCACTAGCACAAATTTTTCGTATCTTCTTGATTCTATTATTTTATTTTGCCATTTTATTTTGCCAAAGTCTATGTGTATTATTATTATATTAGTTTTGTATTTTTTCTTAATATATATAATATATATTTAAAATATATTTGACATATATTTATATTGCAATATAACAAATATATTTACTGATTTCTTTGTCATCATTTCACAATTCATTCATTTCTTACGACTTTCGTTTAGCGCAATTACCCGAGGCGCGAGAAATTTTTTCGCTTTTCCTTTTGGTCAAATACAACTTTATTGAATGAAAATCTGTTCGATATGAGAATACGTAATAGAAGAATGTTTATAGTTTCTATTTCTATACTTATATCGCTTTAAATCTGGAAAACCATTCCAGGACAATAAATTTCCCTTGGGTGCGCACAATTCACCTACTTTCCCCTACACAATATTAAATAGAACGTGAACACATTTAAAGACAGAAAAACAAAAAATTAAATCGATGTAAGCATGGTACCAGAATATAAGGTATTTTATTCCCAACAATGCACAGTAGTTTTCAACATTGTGGCTATGCTCTTTAACCAATCAAAGCGTTGTCCCAAATTTAGGATAAGGATTATTGGTTGTTCTGATTTAGGACAAATATTTGATTAATTGTCCTAATTTAGTCTTCCGGTTATTATGCGCAATGAAGTACCTTATATTCTCATACCATTAATATAAGTACTACAAAATTTGTTTGCATTGGACAGATTCGCGGAGATTCTTGAAGACTTCTTTTGCACTGCTTTCGCAGTACATATGCTGATATATGTTGTAACATTGAGCATTAGTCTACTACAAGTATGTCTATTTATTATTGCAATTCAAACTGGTATTTGCATATTTTTTGTGATACTACTTGTCGTTTGTGTTGCATTACTCGTGATTGTATAATTAACGGCACTAGCTGTGCATTTTTCATGAATCTTGACATGTGGCAGGTAATTCTGGTAGGTTTCTTTCCGTAGATTACGAATCTGTAATTAAAAATACTCTGTAGCATGTTAGGTTTTCGAGAAAAACTGAATTGAAAGATTAAAAAATTGTTTTTTTTTTTTACCATTTTCGAAATTGTTTAAAACAATAAAACGCCATAAAAATTCGAGTATTATCAGATGTCACCTGCCACCATGCCACGAAACAAAATCCTTATTGTACAATGTGTATACTAAAGCAAGAGATTTAAATATCATATTTTTTTGCGTTTAAGGTTGCGTTACAATATGGCGACATTAACGAAATGTTGAAGTACCTAATGTATATCTTTGGTCAAGTACTACACATGTTTTGCTTCAGTCTGCAAGGTCAGAGATTGATCAATCACAGCATGCAATTGCGCGACAAAATGTAAGATTTTATAATCATTTAAATTTAGTGAAATTGCAAATTTGCTGATGACTGAGATACAATGTTGTTCCAGATACAATTCGTCCTGGTATAAAATACCCGTGGAATCACAAAAGCTGCTTCTGCACGTTATGCGAAGGAGCATGGAACCTTGTTTTTTGAGCGCTGGCAAGATTTATGTCTTCTCTTTGAAGAGCTTCACCACGGTAAAGATTATTTACTTTACTGTTGTCTCTTGTTTCTTTGAAGACTTTCTTAATATCGGCTCTTATTTTTAAGGTTATGCAGTCTTCGGTGTCGTATTTTACCGTCCTTGCGTCTTTTTAATGATTAATAGTGAATATATAATTTGGATAGTATCTGTGCAACCAAAATTATGTTATAGTAGAGACTGTGCAGTGGAAATAATATTTACATTATACTTATTAATTATGAACGAGTTATCTACACTGTTAAAATAGCGTTGTTATATATATTTCTAATCTCGTTTTTTCATGGAAGTTACAAATTATAAGAAGGAATAAGCAAAAATGGAAAATAGAGAAATGGGTAAGAAACATATTACGTGGTATTTGTTTAAAATGTTGAAATATGTTTATTTTTTATTCGATTTTAAAGGAAAAATATTAAATAGGAAGATATTGGTAAGGTAACAGATTTTTAATAATGGACTAGATTATATTTTCATATTATATATATATATATAGTAATGTCGATAGCGCGATTTGCAAAAACAAAAACGAGATTCGAATCGTAGATTCGAATCTTGAATTATGAAAAAATTACGTAATACACTGATAAAAAATACCGTTATTAAATATATTTTTAATCTCATTTTTTTCATGGAAGTTACGAATTATAAGAAGATATAAGCAAAAATGAAAACAGAGAAATGGATAAGTAATGATTTTTTTATTTTAAGTGTTGAAATATGTTCATTTTTCGTTCGATTTTAAAATAAAAATATTAAGAAGGAAAATATTAGGCAGGTAATTATGTTTTAGTTATAGACTGGATTATATTTACATCTAAAGTACATAATAATGTCATTAGTGTGAGTTGCAAAAATAAGTAGTTTTAAATCCTTAATTGATAAAATTCCATTTAATGTTAAGCCAAAATCATGCGTTATTAGCTAGCATGTCATACGAGATCACAGAAACTAATTGTCATGGTGATGATAAAAAATGTACAACCGAGTTTTTTAAACACCGGCGAGATCTATATTTAGGTATTGCCTGGAAACCCAAACAACACGAGTGATTGTTTATTGACTTATATGTAGTCGACTTTTTTCCAATCGGCATATAGTTGATTGTTAAAGGTCGACTTAAAATCGACTGTTCCTAGTTGACGTAGAGTAATTCTATGTCGACAGTTGACTTGGAATGTCGACTTTTAGTCGATTTTTTTGAGACATTCGTCAAGTATTAGTCGACTATTAGTCGACATTCGATCAACTTATAGTCTACTTTTAATCGACTTCGTATTGTTTGGGAAATTTTACCACGTTAATACGCGCAGAATTATCGTGTGCTTGTCATAGTATTTTTTTTACGATACATAATGCTCTTATTTTGAAGATTTTGCGAATTTCGATGATACTTTACGGTGCTCTCATTCGTTTAGTAGCTCTTTGTTTATGCATCTGATGATATTATGCCCGGTGGCACTCGTCGAGAAAAATAATACCATATGTCTTTAATTCTAATACAATTAAACACTCCTAATCCCATTGTTTATCATTAATTTTTTATCAAAATTATCCATAAAATGACTGTTGTTATGTGTATCTTTAACATTTAATATTTCGTATAAACAGTCTTGGCCAAAAGTATTAGACACCACCATGAATGTTTTGGATCCACCATGAATTTATTGTTCTTGAATTAAAAATGATTTAGTGGGAAATTCATTATTAGATCATGCCTGTAGTCGTTGTAAGAAATAAGATTTTAGAATTTGGATGTCTTTAAGTTTTATTAAGATGAATCTTTAAACTTTGTTTATTATTTAATAAATAAATATTTTGCAATACATTCTTCATGTAGTGATAGAGTAATAATAAATCGTATTAATAAAAGAATACGGGATATGTTGAATTGCTTAATTACAGAAGTTAGATTTGATGATCGTAAAACCGTAAGGCGTGGAAATCATAATATGAGATATACCCAGAGTATTTTTTTGAAACAACCTACGTTCCTATGTCATAGTGAAAATTGTTGCTAAAATATAAATGTTATTGTACAGTAATAAAAAGAACAAAATCGGAATGAACATCGAGTGTCTGTTTCTGTGATGCTTGGTTCCAACTATCCGAGGACGAGTCCCGAGTACAATGCATCGCATGCTCATTTTGCGCGAACACTGGCTGTGACCTTTGCGTTTTATTATCGATGTCTCGGGGCATCTCATATTAGGAGCACAATTTTTTAACTTTAATTAAATATAATTTAATATAACATTACCTTAAAGTTTATTGAATTTTTTTCAAAATGACCTATCTTTTTAAATTCTGCCCATAGACTTCTAGCATTTATCCAAAATGAACTTGGTATCTCATAATAGAGCCTTCTCCACTAGAGCTTTCCTCTACTTATCTCCGACACTCGTTTCGTAGCGGTTATTGAACGTTGACTAACAATGTATAGGCAACTACATATGATAGAAACAATATTTATATCTGGCAACTAAGTACACACGTAAACATATCTTGTCAGAGGAATTCTTATTTCCTTGGACATTCCGATCGATACGTTCTGCGCGGAAGAAAGTTACCCCATCCCCCAGTTGATAAGTTACCTTTCACGTTCACCTTTTATCAAGCGTGACACGCAAAATTGCTGTCAGGGATTTCCATCGTACATAGTATTTTTCTCTATTACACCTGCTAAAATATTAATTCGTTCCTCATACCAAAGACGAGACAAAAAGTTTAGTCAATTGCGTGTTGCTAAAGGTAGAACGTTACTTTGAAAATTATGGCATCCATATGGGAAGATTACTGTAGTATTACAAAAAGATTGTTGCTACTTTGCGGTCTGTGGCCTTATCAGAAAAAACGAACGAGGCTTTTTCGAGTGCATTCGTTGACTCTGATCATTTTTTCGCAGATTGCTCCGCAGGTTCATCATCAAATTTTTCATTCATCAATTCATTACTAAATATAAATCTGATGATAAACAAGTTGCATAAAAAAAATTAATTAAAGTATGCAGTATATACGTAACGTATCTATATCTGTTTTGCTCACTTTACTATAGACAATATATTAATTGACAAAATTAAGGATAGATTTTTTTTATTATTTTTAGTATTAACGAAATGAATACAAAATTTATATTAAAATTCACGCGTATCAAAATGGGCGGCATATACAATTAAAAATAGAATTTTATCAGATTTTATCCGCGAAACTACACCATAAATCGTTTAAAGTAAAAAGTTTAATAAGAATACTTCCAGGTGGCCCAATTTTTTCTTTGTGATGGAAACGCGCGATGTATTAAACTGACTATACCGATGTTTTTGTTGATGATTACATTTCTGGTGAAACTATCCACATGGCAATTTAACAGTAGCAAAGTATACCATTACCGAAATTTATATTAAATATTTGGAAATTCAAAGTTTTGTTATCCTTTGCGATCACGATCGTCTTCGAATCGTTGAACTGTCAGATATAATTCAACATTCATTTAAGATATTTTTAGATCAAAAGTCTTACTGACCACATATATGACGATTGGGAGATGTTTAATAGCGTGGAAGAATATGAAATTATGAAAAAGTATGCCACGAACGCAAAATTGATTAGTATGACATATTTCAGTAAGGATAGATCGCTCTGTTTTCTTTTTATTTTAACGAATGATGAATGATTATTTTATTTTGTTGCAGTTCTGTGTCTTTGTGTCTGTCAGGGATATACATTGTTTTCCTTCATGCCAAAATTGTTGAACATCGTGTTACCCCTCAACGAATCCCGGCCTGTAAATATTCCCTACCAGGCTTATTATTTTGTGGACGAAGAAAAATATTATTTCTACATTTTGTTTCATATCATTGGATGCGGGTTTATATGTGTTATGATGACAGTCGGCCTCGATTGCACTTTTTTTATTTATATTGAACATGTCTGCAGTCTCTTTGCTCTGACTGGGTAAGAAAAACTAATTTTTTTTACGTTAATTCTATCGTGACTGATCCAGAGAGCAGAACTACTGCTTAAATGTTTACAGATTTCATCTTGAATCTTTATCGCTTAATGACCGTAACGATGCGAATAATCGTCTAGATGATCGGAAAATCTACAATCGGAAAATCGCTATCTCAATTCAAGCACACTGGCGAGCTTTACGGTGAGTACATAATATTGTATTAAATAGAATATGAATTATACATTTAAAGAAACAGAAAGAGGCAGGAAATATCGAATTAAGTAAAATTTGATTCCATTGGACAGATTCGCGGAGATCCTTGAAGACATCTTTTGTATTTCTTTCGCAATACAAATGGTGATAGTTACTATAACATTGAGCATTACTCTGTTACAAGTACGTATCTACCTATTTGTTGTCGGAATTCAACTTGGTATCTGCATATTGCGATGTTATTTGTCATTTGTGTTGCATTACTCGCGGTTATATGATTAACTGCATATCTGATTAACTGTGCAACATTTTTAAATTTTTTTCATATTTCTTGATATATAATTCTGATAGGCTTTTCTGGTATATGCGAATATCCTTTAAATACGAAATTGTATTTAAAAATCTCTAACATATCACAGAGTTTCGAACAAAATCGGGCGAAAAATAAAAAAATTATTTATTTGTTCAATTTTAATCATGCGACCTCGTGCTACATAATCAATCCTTCCCCCGAAATATAGAATATGAACTATAGATAATTAATGACTTCATTAACGCGTTATATTTAAATAATTAACTATTATGTAACCGATATTACGACTCTTTCAAATTTATTTTTATTTTTAATTGTGTAAGTTTTATGTTTTACAGTGAGGATGATCTGATAAAGGTCGTAACGTTTGTATATTAAATGTTTATATCAATTGAATTAAAGATAGATTAATCGTTAGCAATTATCAACTAGCATTGACTCGTAATTACTTTCTTTTATAATTTTATTTTTTAAAAACTATTGTTCTTTCCTAAAGTTGTCTAAAAAGAAAAAAAAACGAAACGTGTTAAAATTTCGTCGTTATCGAAAATCACTTGCTATTGACTGTAAAACAAAATTCTTGTTGTATATTAAATCAAGAGAATAAAATATTTGTCGTGTTTAAGGTTGCATTACTGTATGGCGAAATGCATGAAACGGTGAAATATCTGGGGTTTATCTTTGCTCAGGTAGCACACACGTTCTGCTTCAGTGTACAAGGACAGAGATTGATTGACCATAGCTTGCAATTAAACGATAACGTGTAAGATTTTAATCATTTAAAATCGGTGGAATCGACAATTTGTTGGCTGAGATTTGAAATTGTTGTAGATACAATTCGTCCTGGTATGAAATACCTGCGGAATTACGAAGGCTGCTTCTGTTCGTGATGCGAAGGAGCATGCAACCCTGTTTTTTGACCGCCGGCAAGCTTTATATCTTCTCTCTGAAGAGCTTCTCCACGGTAAATGTTATTTACGAAGTTTATGTTACTATATGTTCCTTTGAAGTCTCTTCTAAGAATACTGGCATTTATTTTAAAGGTTATGCAGTCTTCGGTGTCGTATTTTACCGTACTTGCATCCTTCCAATGATGAACGGTCAATATGTAATTTGGATAGTATCTGTACAACCACAATTATATTATAGTAATGGAGATCGTGCAGTAGAAATAATATTTACATTATACATATTAATTATGATAGAATTACGTTACACACTGTTAAAACACCGTTATTAAATATATTTTTAATCTCATTTTTCTACGGAAGTTAAAAATTATAAGAAGATATAACCAAAAATGAAAATGGGGAAATGGGTAAGAAATGGTATTTATTTTAAAAAATATGTTCATTTTTTTGTTCGATTTTAAAAGAAAAATATTAAGAAGGAAGAATATTAGGCAGGTAATTATTTTTTAATTATAAACTGGATTATATTTGCATCTAAAGTATATAATACATAATAATGTCGTTATTATGAGTTGCAAAAATAAGTAGATTTAAATCCTTAATTGGAAAAATTCGAGTTAATGTTAAGCCAAAATTATACGTTATTGGCTAGCATGTCATACGAGACTAATCGTCACAGGAACTAATCGTGATAGTGATGATGAAGAGTGACAACTCTTGAAGAGTACAACCGAGTTTTTTAAGTACCGACGAGATCTATGTTTATATACTGCCTGGGAAGCTTTATCACGTTAATGCGCCCAGAATTCTTGTGTGTTTATCATTTTAGTATTTCTTTTACGAAACAAAATGCTCTTATTTGAAAATTTTGCAATTTTGATGTCATACTTTATGCTATTATTCGTTTAGTAGCTCTTTGTTTGTGCATCTAACGATATTTCCCGGTGGCACTTGTTGAAAAAAATAATACCATATGTTTTTTAATTCTCCTAATAAATTAAACACTCCTAATTCCTTTGTTTATTGTTAATTCTTCAAAATTATACATAAATTGACTGTTGTTATTTGTATCTTGAATATTTAATGTTGCTGAAAAGATGCCTTAAATATTGATCAAAGATGTTAAACATCTATATTTTTTCATTTATCTGAAATTCTTTTACCTTCACTTAGTTCTTTATTTAGTCCCTTTCGAGCATAAATTGATTATTAACTCTATAAGAAAATAATTTAAACTGACGCATAATTCAAAACATTCTATAATTATTATATTTTAGTTTATTATATTTTAGTTGAACAGTGATAATAAAGTTAATCATATTGGTTGTTTTAATTTTGGCTCGTTCAATTTTTGACTTGGTATACCTTCTATTCAGTTATATTTGCTACGCATATTATACAATCAAGAAATTAATATAAATTTTTAATTTTGATACTATTTTATATATTGATTAATAAAATGTCTAATGTTTGATATAACACTTTAAAACTTCTCTTAATGTCCGTAGTTTGAATGTTATTTAAAACATTAGTTTCTCTAAATGTTCTCGTCGTCTTGAAAATGTTTACTTTTTATCATACTTTTAAGAAGCATCATTAAATTCGATGAAGTCAATAATTCAAATCAAGATGTTATCGCAATTAGATTGAGAGATTAATTCAAACAAAGATATTATCGCAATTAGATTTACAGATGCCTTAAATTGTGAGACTACAGTCTTGTCAGTTCCAATAAAAATTGACGTGAAAATAATGTAATATTCGCGGAGAGGTCTGTCCTTTTTCATTGACACAGACCGGGAACTTTATTGTCAGACTATGTATACATACATCGATTTTTTTCAATCTTTCCAGAACTTCACAAACTGATGCCACTATTTGCGGAGTTAGTGTTGTAATTTACATATATCACTAATTGAAACAATTTCAAGTATTAGTAACGGAACACAATTTTGTACAGTACTTCTGTATTTATATATAAAACATTTAAAAAGTAGAACTTACGTATTACTGATCGTAGCGATACTGAACGTAGAACATTACAGTATAAGCAATTACATGTATATAACAGATATACAATTTATGTCTAGCAACACGTAAAAGCATCTTGTCAGACGAATATCTTATTTCCTTGAACATTCCGATCGATATGTTCAATACGGAAAAGAATTGACCTGTCCGTTGATAAGTTTCCTTTCACGTTCACATTTTATTAGACATGACACGCAAAATTGCTATCAAAGGTTTCTATCGTACGTAGTACTTTGCTATATTATACCTGCTAAAATATTAATTCGTTTCTCATAACGAAGACAAGACGAGAAGTTTAGTCGATTGAGTGTTGCTGAAGATAAAACATTGAAAATTATGGCATTCGTATGGAAAGATTACTACAGTATTACAAAAAAGTTGTTGTTATTCTGCGGCCTGTGGCCTTACCAGGAAAAACGAGTGAGGCTTTTTCGAATGAGCTCGGTAACTTTTATCGTTTTATCGCTGACTATTCCACAGGTTATTCATAACATTTTTACTAGTCACTATACTAAACTTAAATCTGAAGGTCAATAGGTTGCGTAAAAAAATTAATTAAAATACACAGCGCATATATATCTAAATATATATATATATATGTTAAGCTCGCTTTATAGACGATATATAATTCGACAAAATTCAAGATAGATTCTTTTTACCATTTTGCGAAATCATTGTATAAAGAATGTATTTTAAAATGCACACGTATCAAAATACACGACATATGACACGAAATTAAAAATAGAAAATTTTATCCCGCGGTACTGCATTATAAATCATCTAAAGTGAGTTTGAATAAGTATACTTCTAGGTGGCCCAAATTTTCCATTGCGACGGAAACGCACGATGTATTGAACTGATTATACCGATGCTTATATTGATGTTTATGTTGATGGTGAAACTATACACATTCCAATTTAACAGTAACAAAGTATGTCTGTCGAAATTTATATTAAATATTTGTTCGACAATTATTCAAATTTTTATTATCTTTCGCGATCGCGATCTTCTACGATCGTCGGATTATTCAATAATTCAACAAGGGCATTTTTATTGTAGATCAGAACTCTTACTGATCATCTGTGTGACGATTGGAAAAAGTTGTATAGCGCGGAGGAATACGAAATTATGAAAAAATATGCTGCGAACGCAAAATTGATTACTTTGACATATTCCAGTAAGGAGACAAATACTTCTGTATTATTTTTATTTTAACAAATGGCAGACGATTATTTCGTTTTGTTGCAGTATATTTTTATTCGTGCTCTAATCCAACCAAATTACTGGACATTGTGTTACCCCTCAATGAATCCCGATCTATAAGTATGCCTCTTGAAGTCCATTATTTCGTGGATAAAGAAAAATATTATTTCTACATTATGTTTCATATAGTTACGGGCGGGACTTTAGCTCTTACGGTGTCAGTCGCGCACGATTGCACATTTTTTATATACACTGAGCATGTTTGCAGTCTCTTTGCTGTGGCTGGGTAAGAAAAATTATATATACTTTTTTTTACGTTGTTTCTATCACGACTGATCGGGAGAGCGCAACTTGCGGCTGAAATGTTCACAGATTTCGTCTTGAGACTTTATCGTATAATGATCGTAACGATGCGAATAATCGTTCGGATGATAGGAAGATCTATCCTCGGAAAATCGCTATCTCAATTCAAGCACACTGGCGAGCTTTACGGTAAGTGCACAATCTTATATTAGGTAGATCGTGTGTTGTACATATAAATGAAAACGAAACTAGGAATTATACTAATGTAAGTGCTGAAATGTAAGTACAAAATTTGTTTCCGTTGGACAGATTCGCAGAGATTCTTGAAGACACGTTTTGCACTGCTCTAGCAATACAAATGCTGATAGTTGTAGCGTTGAGCATTACTCTACTACAAGTACGTATCTATCTATTTATTGTTGCAATTCAACTTAGTACCTGCATATTTCATACGATGTTACTTGTCGTTTGTATTGCATTACTCGCGGTTATATGATGATTAACAATAGCGCGTAACATTTTTAATCTTTTTCCATATTTCTTGACATGTAATTCTAATAGGGTTTTCTCTTAGATTATGAAACTGTATTTAAAAATATTCTAGCAGTCTAGCATGTCACAGGTTTTGGGGTGAAAAATTAAAAAATTATTTTTTGGTCATTTCTGAAATTGTTTAAAAAAACAAAACGTCGTAAAGATTCGGTTATTATTGGAAATCACTTGCTATATACTATAAAATAAAATCCTTACAAAGTGTATATACTAAATCAAGAACTTAAAATATCGTGCTTGTCATATTCAAGGTTGCGTTACAGTATGACGAAATTCATAAAATGTTGAGGCACCTAACGTTTATCTTTGTTCATATATTGCACACGTTCCTCTACAGTCTGCAAGGTCAGAGATTGCTTGACCACAGCTTGCAATTAAGCGATAAAATGTAAGACTTTATGTAATCCCTTAAAATCCCGTGAAACCGAAAATTTGCTGACGACTGAGATATAAAGTTGTCCCAGATATAATTCCTTCTGGTATGAAATACCTGCGGAAACACAAAGGCTACTTCTGCACGTGATGCGAAGGAGCATGGAACCCTGTATTTTGAGCGCCGGCAAGATTTATGTCTTCTCTTTGAAGAGCTTCACCACGGTAAATATTATTTAGGCAACTTATATGTTGTTTCTTGTTTCTTTGAAGTCTCTCTTAAGAATATACATGTAGGCCTTTATTTTAAAGGTTATGCAGTCTTCGATGTCGAATTTTACCGTGCTTGCCTCCTTCCAATGATCATTGATCAATATATAATTTTGGATAGTATGCAATTACAATTATATTATAATAATAGAAATTGTGCAGTGAAAAAAGTTATACTTAAATATTTATTAGAATAGAATCTATTTCTCTTCAGCATATAATGTTTTGCCAAAAAGGGGACTTGGTTTACAATTTTCTCTTAGCCTTTCTTATCCATCCATTCCTTACACGAGCTATTATTTTTTTACGCGTTCTTTATTATTTTATTATTTCACTATTTTACTATTTATTACCTTAGCTTACTATCCACTTATTTCTCCTCTATCTGGATTACACAAATATAAATTGCTCTGTCCTATCTTAACTAGTAATTTTTCACTACTTATACATCACAGTTTTATTTTACAGTCTTTAATTTATTTTTCAGTCTTTATTCCTCTTTCTATTCAGCCTCTCCCTATAGCTTTTATATTTCTTTGCGTCACGGATCTGCGTATCTACCTATGCGTATCTCTTTTAGACTTAAAGTGTTTTCTTTCTTGTCTCTTCTCATTCTTAGTATTTTCTCCTTATCCTTCTTTATGACCTTATTCTTAATATCATCCAGCTCCTTACCCCATAACTTGTCTATAATTTTTCTTTTCTCTTCACCTAATTTATTGCACCTCACTCTCAATTCCTCACATTCTCTTACATAATGCTCTATATTATCCCTACCTTTTGCACAGAATATGCATCTCACCTCTCCCTCCCTCATCTAATTAATATTTGTCAGCCTCTTCCATATTCTCACACCTTAGTCTTATAATAATATAGAAGAAATAAACAGGAATGGAAAATAGAAAAATTGGTAAGAAACCATAATATTTATTTTAAGTATTGAAATGTATTCATTTCTTGTTCTACTAAAGGGGAAATTATCATGCGAGATAACAAGTTTTAGTATTATCAAGAGATATATCTACAGTCTACGAATTTTATTGTCAGACCATGTATGTGCACAGATTTTAATGTTAATCTTTTTGGCATCACAAACTGATGCCACTATTTCTGAAGTTAGCTGTAATTTATGTAATCTACACAATTTCAGGTATGAAACACAGAATATAATTTTGTATTAATAGATTTTTAATTTTTATATAAGAAAAATAATTTAAAAGAAACTTCTTAGTAAGTAGATTTCTATTTTAGAAACATTTCAGTAACGTTGCAGCAACATTACAACATTATTGCTGAAATGTTCTAAAATTTCTTGCTTACTAGATTACTCATTGCTCAGTTAATGCTAAATATTTTTTGAAATATTCATAAAAGGTATCTGAAATTCCAAAAAAGCATTCCAAAAATATTTCAAAATATCCTGAAATATTTTATATACAAAATGTAAAAACAACATTCAAATATTGGTTAAAAATTCCATTTGTACCTATATCGTTACATATTTCGAGAATGTTTCATACATGTATATTCCGCAAAATTTGAATTCTTTTAGAATTTTCAGATTCGGTCGTCCGAAATCACTTCTTAAACAAAATTGTTAAACAATAACGGACATATTTCATATGTTTCACTTTGGATTCCAATTTTTAGGCTCATGTCATAAACTAAATGCAGCGTTCCTTATATTTTTTCAGATGATTCTTGTTTACGAATAAATGCTCTTCTTCGTAGCTCTCTGTCGGAGATACGAGTATGTATTGTTCGCTCGCGAGTGATTTTCGTGGTATATACAAGAAGTATTCGTACAATATTCTGAAGATTTCATCAACATTTGTACATTTTATGACTATTCTTTTACTGTTCCGGAATATTCGACACATTAAAAATACGAATCGAACTTTGGATGAATATTTAGCGTTAGCTAAGCGCCGACATTTGTTTCATAACAATACTGAACATTACGTCTGGTAAAATATTGGTTCATTCTTTATAATAAAGATAACACAAGAAATTTAGTCAACTGCGTGTTGCAAAGGATGAAATATTGTTTTGAAAATTATGACATTCGTGTGGAATGATTACAACAATATTACAAAAAGGATGTTGTCCTTCTCCGACTAATGGCTTTATGAGGAAAAGCGAGCGAAGCTTTTTCGAGTGAGCTTGATGATTATAATCACTGATCACTTTATCGCTGGCCGTTCCACAGGTTCCGAAAAAATTTCCCATAAAATTTTTAATATAGTAGATTTGAATATATACATTTAATATACTAATTTTAAATTTTATGACGTAAAAAAATTAATTAAAATACACTGGGTATATATGTATAATATAGTTTATTTTGTCGAATTATATCTATTAAGTTCGTCTATAAAACGATAATCATTTTGAAGTAAAAAATATATATTAATACAATATAATGCATACGTATCAAAATACACGGTATGTAAAAATAAAATTATAAATTTTTCCTGCGAGAATTGCATTATAAATCGTCTGAATATTCTTCTAGGTGGCTCAAATTTTTCACTGCGACGGAAACGTGCAATGTATTCTATTAACTATACCAGCATCTATGTTGATGATTATGACTATCTTGAAAATATGCACATGCCAGTTTAACAGTAGCAAAGTATGTTAATACCGAAATTATTATAAATTAATCAAAAGATGATTATTTTTATAATACTCTTCTTTTATTATTCTTATTTTATTACTCTTCGTGATCGCGGTCTTTTATGATTGTCGGACTGTCTAACAACATCCATTAATGGTGTTTCTAGATAAAATATTTCACGGACTATCTGCGTGACGATTGGGAGAAGTTGAATAGCGCGGAGGAATATAAAATTATGAAAACGTATGCCATGAATGTAAAACTGTTTTCTTTGGCATACACCTGTAAGGATAAACCACTCGATATCATTTTTATTTTAACGGATGTCGAATGATGATTTGGTTTTTTTTTGCAGTATTTGCTTTTGTGAATGCTACTACATTTTTTTTAATTACCCTCTTACCCAAATTGCTGAACATCGTGCTGCCTCTCAACGAATCCCGGCCTATATCTATGCCTTACGACGCTTATTACTTTGTGGACAAAGAAAAATATTATTTCTACATTATGTTTCACATTATTGTATGCGTGCAGGTAGTTCTAATTGCCGCACTCGCACACGACTGCATGTTTATGGCTTACAGCGAGCATATCTGCAGTCTCTTTGCTGTGGTTGGGTAAGAAAAATCAGTACTTTTTTGCTTATGTTTCAACATGACTGATTGGGAGAGCAAAGTTGTCGCCTAAATACTCGCAGATTTCGTCTTGAGACAGTATCACGTAATGATTGTAACGATGTCGGGAATAATCGTCTGAATGACCGAAAGATTTACGATCGGAAAATCGCGAGCTCCATTCATACACATTGGCGAGCTTTACGGTGAGTGGCAATACTGCATTAGTAGAACGTGTGCACACACACACACACACATATATATATATATATATAAAGGGTGTCCCAAAATTAACGCAAGATTTGAATTTGCCGCCATTTGTGCAGTAAAGTGTTGGCAACCCAAAAAAAAAAACAATTTAACAGCTGACAGTTTAGGGTTAGTGAAAATGAGTTCGTTGAATGGATTATTGAATCATCAACAAATGGATGCTGATTTTTCGAGCAAAATCATCCTAAGCGATGAAGCACATTTTCACCTTGATGGCTTTGTTAATCGCCAAAATTGCCCCCTAGATCGTGTGATTTAACACCATTAGATTTCTTTTTATGGGGTTATTTGAAATCACAGGTCTATGTCAACAAGCCCACAACCACCCGTGCATTAAAGGAGGAGATTCAACGCTGCATCAACGAAATTCAGCCACATTTATGCAAAATGGTCATGGAAAATTTCGACAAACGAGTGCGTATGTGCATGCAAAGCCGTGGAGGCCATTTGCCCGATGTGTTATTCCACAAATAACCCTATCCTATGTACTTTATGATTCAATAAAAAAATAACAATCAAAAGACTAAAAACTGTGTTTTCTATTTAATTCAAATCTTGCGTTAATTTTGGGACACCCTTTATATATATAAAAGAAATTATCTATTTGTACTTTAAAATTGTTTTCACCTATTGGACAGATTAGCGAAGATTCTTGAAGACATCTCTTGCACTGCTTTTGCCGTACAAATGCTGATAATAACTGTAACAATGAGCATGACTCTATTACAAGTACATGCAGTTTATTTCTCATTGAAATTCAATTTGATATTCGCGTATGTCATGTTATTCGCAGATTGTCTTACGTTACTCACACTTATATGATTAATAGTTAAGAGATTAAAGTATCGAGAGATTAAAATATCGTATTTTATCGTTTTCGAGATCGCCTTACATATTAACGAAAGTGGGGAAACGCTGAAGCATATAATATATATCTTGGCTCAAATGTCACAAGCGTTTTGCTTCAGTCTGCAAGGTCAGAGACTGATTGATCACAGTATGCAATTGCGTGACAAAGTGTAAGACTTTAACCACTTAAATTTGATGAAACTGAAAATTTTTTTTTTTTGCTGACGACTGAAATACAAAGTTGTTGTAGATACAATTCCTCCTGGTACGAAATACCAGCGGAATCACGAAGGCTGTTCCTGTTCGTGATGCGAAGGAGCATGCAACCCTGTTTTTTGAGCGCTGGCAAGATTTATGTTTTCTCTCTGAAGAACTTCTCCACGGTAAATGTTATTTACGAAATTTATGGTACTACATGTTCCTTTGAAATCTCTTTTAACAATACTGGCACTTCTTTTAAAGGTTATACAGACTTCGATGTCGTATTTTACCGTGCTTGCATCCTTCCAGTGATCAATTGTCAATATTATAGTTTCGATAGTATCTGTGCAACTACAATTATATTATTGTAACTAGAAATTGTGCAATGGAAATAATACTTATTAATTATGAACATAATACTTACACTGTTAAATTTTTATTAAGTATATTTTTAAATCTCATTGTTTTACGGAAATTGCAAATTATAAAAAGAAATAGGAAATGGAAAATGGAGAAATGAGTAAGAAATTACGATATTCATTTAAAATGTTAAAATATGTTTGTTTTTCGTTTAGTTTACAAGAAATAGGAAGACACTGGGAGAAATAACAAGTAATAGACTAGGTTAATTAACTGAAGAAATTAGATTAGCTGTCAAGCCAAAATTACGCGTTACTGGCAAACATGTCATCTAGCCTAAAACGTCACACCGATCTCATCCTCAATACTATCACCACAAAAATCAACATCGTCAAAGTTGAAACAGAAGTAAGTCTTAATTTTTTATTTCTCTGTATTAATAAAGTCATGTTGCAGCATCAATCACTTAATATACTACACCGTTTAGATATTTCATAGGAATTTTGAGATCGCCATCCCTTTCTTCACAAACAAAAAGTATAACAAGAAGAAAGGAATCCTTTCGATGACTCATAATGTTGAACTTGAATCCGTAAGTTTTTCTAACGGGATATGTACCTTATTGTGTAAGCAGGAAAAATATTCCGATATTACAACAACGTTGTAATATCCCTTTACTGGGACATATGTGCATGAGTTACAAGCAAGACAAAATGTCGGTCATGTTTCTATTGCACATTGAGCGTAATTGTATTTAGCTGTCTTTGAATATTCCAGAAGATATCATGTCTTTTCAATTTACCAAAACTGAAAGAAAATTTATTTTTGCTATCCGATATAGTAAAATAGATATAATATTTAAGTTTTTCAAAACCACTGTGCTTTCAAACAATGAGAAAATACTTTTACACAAAATTTACCGGTACATTTTATAAAATTGTTACATCTTTCTTTTATAATTATTTCCAAATAGCACAGCAACGCCTGTAAAATGTTTAAAAAAGTGCTTATATATATTTCTTTTATCGCTTTTTTAACGTTGTGTAGGTTGTGCTACTTGAACTGTAGTAATTATTATTGTAGTAGTAATATTGTCAGTTTCTTAACTATGTTTGTCTTTACTTCTTTAACAAGGTTAAATATCATCTGTAAGTACGTATTTATTCAAGATAAAATTGTTTTTCAGTTATTAAAGTTATTAAAAAACATTGTTTTTTTATATCAAAGATCAGCCAGCACAATGGCTATATTTTAGAGAGTCAATAAGTATCTACGTTATCGCTTTGAAAATTATGGCATTTGTGTGGAATGATTACTACAGTGTTACAAAAAGGATTTTGTTGAAGAAATGGATAAGGAACTGTAATATTTATTTTAAGTGTTGAAGTGTGTTTATTTTTTTGTTCAGTTTTAAAGGAAAGTTATTGCGCGAGATAACAAGTTTTTAGTAATGGACTAGGTTTTATTTGCATCTAATATAGTACATAGTAACGTCGTTAGCGCAAGTTGCGAAAACAAGTGAATTCAAAATCGTTAACTGATGAAATTTGATTTAACGTCAAGCAAAAATCACGCGTTATCGGTACTGACGAGCATGTCATCTTGCTCAAAAACGGCCATACTACACTTGTCAGTGATTTCTCAGATATTATCATTACAAAAATCAAAATCGTCAAAGTTAAGCTCGAATAAAAAGAAATAAGTCTTAAATATCTTAAACATTTAGTCTGATAACTTACTCACCTATATTAATAAAATCTTTTTCGTGTAAGGCGAAAGTTGTATCGCGAAAATATTATCAACTTTCTTCAAATATTTTGTAGCAATTAAAACGAATGTCACATTGCAGCGTCAACGAGTACCACTCAGTATATCGTTTGGATATTCCGTTAGGAGTTTTGGGACCGTCAACACTTTCTTCATAAATAAAAAAATGTAACAAGAAGAAAGGCCGAGAGATAGATTCGACGATATCATAAAATCGACGATAATCCTGGCTTTTATTTCGATGACTCGTAATGTTGAACTTGAGACCGTAAGTTTTACGATCTAACGGGATATGTACGTGGATATATGCGCATATGTTGCACGCAAGACGAAATGTCTCTGTCGCATTTTCATCGCACATCGAGCGGTGTCTTTGAATGTTGGAGAATATATCATGTCTCTTCGATTTACCGATCGAAAGGAAATTTGATCTTGCCATTCGATGTAGTAAAATAGATCAAATCTTTCAAAACCACTGTGCTTTTGAATGAGAAAGTGCTTTTGCACCAAGCTTCCACTGCTCAATTGTACGCTGAAGACACGAGGCGATGAAAAGAGAGACGGCTTTCTTCTTAGCTTCTTTCGAAGATAAAAACGGCACCTATCGCTTTCGAATCTACCGGCGCCTATATAATGCCCTTGTCACATGATCTCTCTTTCGTTCCTCTATAATTATTATAGTAATAGTATTGTCTGTTTCCCGATTACGTTCGTCTCTTCCTTTAACGCTTAGGCGATCGTGCGATTGTGATAAAGTGGGACGTTAGAAAAGATCGTGACGACCTGGCTTGGCTATTTTCACATTGCGATTGTATGAATGTATATAGCTGTTAATCGTATGTATATACACATTTTTCCATGTACGTCCGACACTAATTATTCGTAATGTATGTGTATGTTATTTTTATATATTATATATTATCGCGTGGTACAGTATAACGATATTTGTATGTATATGTATATATATATATATATATATATATATATATATGTGTGTGTATATATAGATATATCTCTACGGTATATATATATATGTATATGTTGTATATTTATATATAACTCTGGGTACAAATAATGCTTACAAAAATATTAATTTGGGAAGGCAAACTTTCAATTATAAGTCCGTTAGTCTCGAAATACTCACGAATGCAACAATAACAGTGACCGATTTTATCTACAATACCGAAATCATAGGGAAACTTCCGTCCGCGTCTTTCTAACTCAACACAAGTCTCCGCGTGCTAATTAACCTCCCATCTCGGAGTATATGGCCCAAAAATCTCAAACTAATCATTATTCCTTTAATATCTCGGAAACCCTCTCCCTTATGTTATATTCATCCCACGTCCCATTTTTTGCTTCTTTTTTTCATTCTTTCTGAATTAAGTTAACAGCTGCCAAGAACAGCAGTAACAATAAGTTACTAATTGTTATCGTACACTACTTACAAACTTTACTTACAAACTCACGTATCCTAGCGTACTATTTTGCTAAATTCTTTTGGTAAATTCGACGCCAAAAAAAGGCTCTGATATGATCAGCGGTTATCATCGATATTTTTGAATATCGTTAACATGCGTTTGACTGTGTAGATATCATATCGTAACAAAGAATGAACTTTAAAACAAAAGTATATACCGAGGAAATATATATACTAATGAAACATCAATATCTTAGTTGATAATCTACTAATATACGAACAGTAACTCTGATCACACGAGAGCCCCATTACGCCACGCCGCAAACACTGACAGTTCTACCATTTATCCTAACCGCGTTATCAATTAACATTGTCGTTAGATTCAAAAGGGAAGACTCTTGTGACATTTCTTCACTTCCTGCTGTGGATCCCGCTTAACCCTCTCGCCTCTCGAATTATTCATTGCTCGGAACGATAAAAACGTTTGACGTTGGACGAAACCTTTTAATTCGAACTCGGCGAAAGAACTTTCGTACGACGCAATCGCGTGGATTTAATTAGAAGTCTCATTCGTTGTATCAGTAACATTTCGCGACAGTTACGAGTGTATTATGTGAAATTACATATAATAATGCATAATTCGAGTAAGATCAGTAAATCTTTGATGTCACCGAAAATTAAAAGAAGAAACTCATTAGTAACTTTGAAAATATAAATTTTTCCGTATCAGCAAAATTATTAAAATTTAATTAAATCATCTAATTAACTAAATCATTAAAAAAATCAATTGTTAAAAAATGTCATAAAATTTTCAAGCATCGCAATAAATAAAACTGCAAATGTGCGTCTGCACAATAAACAAATAAATAATTGTAAAATAAATTGTACTCATAACTGCTTGTAAATAATCGCGCGTCGTAAAAGATGCAGGAGTTACAATCATGCGTATTATATACATGTCCGTTCTTCACTTTTACAATAAAAAAAGAAAATAAAAAAAATATTAGAATTCCCTTCAACAAAAGTCTCTTCTGGCTAGCTCTAACTTGCGGAAATCTTCGTAATGTCAGAAACGATTGGGTTAAACGTTGAGAAATTTGGTGCTTATTCTAACGCTTAGTGCTTTGGTGAAAGCTATCCTGGGTCCTGATGCGCCGCGTGGCGTCCTGGACCGTCGGCCTTCCTCACAATCTCTCCACGTAGTTGCCCGGGAAGGTGCCGAAGTAGCCGGTTCTCTGACTGGAACCAACATACCATCCGTCGTCGCACTTCTCCATCACGTACACCGTGTCGCCCTCCTTCAACTCCAGCTCGTCGTCGTTCTGCGGTTTGTAGTTGTATAACGCCCGGTATCTGTCGGAATGTAAATACTTATGAGTTCGATATTTGTGCAAAAAAATTATTAACGCATTCTGTGTCGTGTGAATTACTGATGATCGACTGGACTTCCAATTCAGACTATTTAATACATTTTACTACACTCTAAAAAATATTGGTGTGGATTTCAAACCTCTGATGATATAATAATATCCACACCATCATGATGTGGATTTAAAACCCATTAAACACCAACACAGTGAGAATTATGTAAACACTGTTATTTTTTAGTATGTATAAAAAGAAACGCGATCATAAAATATTTTCTAAAATAAATTGCTACGTAATTATTGTATACCGTGCAATTTTCATTATTATTTCATTATTATCACCGGTAATAGCTGGTATAGTAACCGGTTTTTGAACTGCTATAAGTATTGTGAGACACATGTTATTTAACAAATACATAAATACGGTAACGTAGATTATCGGTGATCCACACGTGGGTAAGTCATATAAAATTAATGTAATGTATAAGTTTTCATTCAAATGTAAAAAGTTGCAAGACTCACGGGATCGGTTCCGAATGTGTGTCGATATGTAGAGTTTCGCTGAGTTGTGACACATGCAACTTGCTCCCTCCCATACGTGGCTGAAAAGTACGAGGAGAAAGGATTGTTACACGTATATTTTATAAAACGCTTTCGCTTTATTAGAACTGTCCCTTTCAACGAAAATGGCGTCTCCCGGCCGTTATCCGACGGTATAATGAAACGTTACGGGAAGGATTCAATCACGCCGCGGAGTAATTATGCCATAACACAAGATCGCGCGATAGTTACCAGTGAATTATAATGGGGCTGGGTTGTGTTGATATTGACCGGGATGGACGGCACGTAATGATGGGGTCCCATACTCATTTTCCCTCCGGACGAGCCGTTTGCTAAGAGACTGTGCGCCGCCGGAGACGCGACCGGTTTGTTCTGAATCGGTGTCTCTAAAATAAAAGAAGTCAAATTTCATACAAATTTCGTCGCGATTTTGACGAGCAATGTTTTTATTAACACTTTATCAGGTTTCTTTCTTGCCTTTTTAACTTTTATAGGAGAAGCACTGAAACAATGTCACATTTTGAGACAAGGAATGTAATGATATAATGAATTACTTTATTAACATCACTTTGTCAAGTTTTTTGCTGCTTTCTTTTAACTCTTACAAGACGGGAAAGCTACTATAGTGGCGCTAAAACAATGTCATACTGCGAGACAAAGAACGTAATAAAATAATGAATTATAACAGGAGAGAAAAGATTGTAAGATTTTCAAAATAAACCCCCGCCATAAAAATCAATCTGGCTTCTTTGATTTTAATTACCTGATCGATGTCCGGGTTCGGTGATAACTTCGACGTAGGAAATCGGGAAGATCCCTTTTCTATTTCCTATACGTCCTTCGTACCAATTTTCGTCGACCCTCCTTGTTAAGACCACCAATTCGCCTGTGAACAAATATTGGTAAATATGTCGAACAGTAATTTATTTAGTAAATTAGTTTCTTTAGTTTCTTTCGTTGCCTCGAGTCAAGAGTTTAGAGAAATTTTCCTCGCAACCATAGTCTCACCTTTCGCCAAGGATAACTCGAGATTGGTCTGGGCGATAAAGTTAAACTTGGCCCGTGCCTGTCCCTCGTGAGCCTTCTTTGGTGTCGTTCGCATCGTACCATCGTACGGTAGGATCTGTACAGAATAAAGTGATAACTTAGTAAAAGCATACTTTGTTGCCAGATATCTAACTTTCACTTCTGTATGCCTTATAAAATCTAGATTCAGCTGGCGATTACCTCGACGTAGTTGGAAGGGAACAGTCCGATCATCGCGTTGTATTCTCCCTCGTACCAATTCTTGTCCACCTGTCGTCGAACGAATATAAGGTCGCCACGCCGGAAAGTCAATTCCCGGGACGACTGGCCGACGAAATTGTAGAGCGCTCTTGCCACCAGACGCGGCTCCGGCGTTTGATCTTGGGATCGACTTCGCTGGCTCAAATCGTCCACGAAATCGTCGTAGCGATTCAGTGGTATGGGTGACTTCTGTGATGGTCTGGAAATTGTTGAAGTGTTGTCGAGAAGATGGAATGGTTTCTCTCAGCCGCGGCGAACTAGGATTGTCTTTCTGTTTGCTCCGAGTAAATGCTAACTCTCCTCGGCATTGTCACGATTATCGAGTGCTTGCAGTCGAAATGCGCCTCGGCGGAATGTAAATCTATTCTTTCGACGTCCTTTGTAGTCTTTTTTTAGGATTTATGATAAATCCAGCCAATACGTTTTTTTAGAATCAAATAGTCGACGACGTTAATTAACTCTACATTACCCACGTAATTTTTTTTTTCTAATATAATTGCTTAATTTCTGATAGCCCCACACTATATCTCAATTTTCATTATTCTGTTTGATAATTTGACAATTAGATAAGGATTGATAATCACATTTATGGACATTGAAAAAAAATTTACTAATTCCTATATCTTAATACATATTTCTTTAAATATTACTATATATATAAATAAACATTGACTTACAAATATTTACTCAATAAAAGAATTAAGTTGAATCAAATTAGTGATTTTTGAAATAAATGTATATTAACACTTATAGTAAATACTTAAAACTATTCAAACAAATATTTATTAAAATTTAGTTTTTTTTTTTCAATGTACCCTTTAAATAAAGATAAAGACAAAAAATTGCATTTAAATTACAAAACAACTAGTGCTAAATATAATAATGTGTATAAATTTCATTCATTTAGCAAATTTATGAAACCGGGACGTGTTTTGGGCACTGCGAGTAATGAATGGGTAAAGATTGAGGCAGGATTTTATGAAACATTTTCTTTTCAGTAAACTCGGGACTTTCTATTTCGCTATTGAGAATATCTAGGGCTACTCGAGCATCAATGAAATCTCTCTCGACTTTTCTACCTGTGTGTATTCGCCTACACTTTCATTGTAACGCCCGCGTAAAAACAACTCACGGTGCACGATGCATTACGCAACGGCGTTGAATAGCAGGAAATGTTTACGAGCCGACGACCGAGTATGACAAGAAGCATGAAGATGCACACGCCTTTCTCCATACATTACTATTAACGTCATCTTCGAAAATATTCTCGGGTTTGACAGAATAAAGCGGAGAAGCACGGAAAAATACGCGAGAAGGATACACGAGTCTTCCAATTAGTACGACGTCGTTAGAGCGAGGATTTTTGTATCTTCATCGACGAAGGTAATTCGAGCCCTTGCTCGAAAGGATGACGTGATTAAGGCTACGATTCGATCCGGCGTCATCCTTCGACCGCGATTCTCCCGGAATGAAAAGGGAGAAGAGGAAGGAGGAAGAGATACCCTTATAGTACTTACATAAAATTGTCGGTGTGTCTGCGGGAGTCGATGTCGTGCAACTCCTGGAGATACTTGCGACGGCGCTCCTCCTGGTAGACGCGCCGCATGTTCTCCGCGCTGCGACGTGCGAGCTCCTCCTCGCTCAGCGGCTCCTTCGCCTCTGTACGCACCGGCGAGCGATAGTGAATCGTCACCTCACCCTCCACATAACGCCTCGGCGATTCTGCATCAAGCGAGACGCGTTTATCGTCACCGATCGACCTGATCCGCAAACGGAACGGACGTCGCGTTTGGACCGTTAGATTTTTTTGTGTCTCGCACAGGACGTTCTAATGTACGCACGATATTCTCTACTTCTTTCTATATATATATATATTTTTTTTTTGTACAATTTAATTTCGATTCGATTAAACCCTGATCTATAGCACGCACGACGAGATGCGACGCGAGAGAGTGTGGTTAATTTCGGTTTAAATTATTCGATTGACGGAAGCGCGTTTTATTGGGGCGCGGTTTAAATTCGCGTGCCATTTCATCGAGTTAATCGTCGTCGTCAACCGCTCCAGTGAACTCTGTCATTATTAAAAATGATGGCGAACGTTCCGATGTCGATCGCAGATTCATAACTCGCGACAATCTAAAGTATGAAATACGATCCTTACATCGTGACTTTTTTTGTTTTCAATCGTGGACGTTATTGTGATCCGAATTAATAATAAAGGATGTTATTTTAATTCGAATTAATAACAGAGAGAATTTTTTATAAGGAATACAGTAATACAGTAAATCATTTCACTCTTTTTTAACATTGGCAAACAACAATGGGTGTGATAATTCACTGTGTTATACTGTATCCTTGCTGGAAAATGTCCAATATCATGGTGAATTTCGTCACTCTACATTAAATTAGTGTACATTAAATGCTGCTTTATATGAAATATCTGCAGTGGCATAATGTAATTAACTTTGACAATGAAATAATACCTGCATATTCTGTTAAATAGCGTGACAATGTCATAATTGAGTAATTTAATCGTTACAATATTTACATGCTTTTACCGCAGTGAATGGAACATATTAATGCGAAAAGTATTATATGATTTGTATGCTTTGTCTTGTTGATAACGACTATAAAGTTGAACTGAAATATTTTTCTGTCACGTTATGTCTTCTTTTAGCCATCAAAAATATCTTTATAAACGCTGATTTCTATTTTCGAATCAGTACAAAAGTTCTGACTCGATTTGTCATTCAAAATTCAAGCAACTGCAACTTTATTAAAAATAAACAAAATTTAAATTTAAAAAAAGGGATTTAAAGCTTAAAATCTATACTTTCGAAAGGTCACTATATTTTTTGAGTTCTGTGAGTTTGGTAATTTTCACATATAGAAAACTACGAGCTGAACGAAATAAGAAATTTTTTTCTCGTTTTGTAGATCTCTAATGTTCTAAATAAATTTGCAAAAATGTTCGATTTTTAACGTGAAAATTTTTCCTGCAAAAATTTTTTTTAATGTTCCTGAGATTTTTTATTAGTGAGTTATCGCGAATTAAAAAAAAAACAATTTAAAAAAAAAACACTTCGACTTTGGCTCATAACTTCGTAAAAAATCATCGTATCGCACAATTAAAAGGAACAGATTCAATAAAGTTGAAATTTTGCTCTATCGATTAGTATTATATTATAATTGCCAATTTGAGTAAAGTATTACGTTCTGAATTTACATGAAAACTTTTTTGAAATCGGGCCAGAGCTTTTGCACTAACTTAATATTATTTGTAGATTTTAAATTATCGGGAATCTTGTCTAGCTTTGCTTCTACACTTAACTTTGCTAATTTCATGTATAACAGCTCTTAGCTTTTAGTACGCGCTCACGTAATGTACTGTAATGCAAAATGAATAAACTGAATTCGCTATCAGATTATTAAGATCACATTCGCAAGAGACGGGATTTTAGTGCCTTTAACGTTTGATCGTGTTCAAGTTCCGACAGTTATTAGAGCATGCGACGATCATATCCAGCGCCAGATAATATCATGAAAGAAGAATTGAATCACATGAAAGACGGCGGTTTAACCCACATCGAGAGACCACCCGCTTGTTTATCTCATTCTGCTACAACATATGGCTTCTTCGCGGGGAGAAACGATACTTACGACACGCGGTCGTCGACCGGCACGAGGCAAAAATCTAGATACGGTGTCTGAACATGAGTTCATGTAATGCTCGATTACATTTGACTACGCGCACGTGATACAACCTAACTAAATATAAGACATAGTGCAGTGAGTTTCTATTACGTAGTGTCTGTTACATCGATATTTGCAAAATTATAACGACAGTTATAACGACCCGGGACATAGAAGTAGAAGCTTCCGCTAAATATCCCTGCCGGTAGCTTTTAACACATTTACAGACGATTATTATTTATTTGTGCAAAGGCATGTTTAGGAACTAACGACCGCATATCGATTCGCGTGACGCGATTTTTCTGTCTTTATCCTCCGTTTTTCTTTTCTCCTCCTTTTATCTCTCACGAGAGTATTTAAAAACTAGGAAGCTCCGTATTTCGGATGCGAACAAAAGCGTTTTGCACGCACCTGCTTTCGTGGGGTGCGCGGGATAATGACAGTTTATCGCGATGCAACAACACGCGCGTGCATATCTGCAGGCACGATGCGTTCCCGCGTGCGTCGGGCTGCAACGAGAGCGTGCGACTGATAAAGTGGAATACAGCTTGCAACCGATCAATTCCTAATAAAGCGCAGCCGCGATGACACAGGTCGACGTAAGCATCGCGAAAGTTCGAACCGGCAAGAAAGTCTTTTAGGGCACGTACTATTGAACCGTTCGAAATGGATTGCGATAGAAGTTATTCTATGCTTCCTTGGTTCTAGAAAACGCAACACGCTGAAAAAAAGAGCGTGGTAATAGCCGTGAAATGCGCTGAGTGTAATAATTGCAACCGAATGTTCGATTAAATCCGATCAAAAATAATTTTAGATCTCACTTTGAACAGATCTTTATTAATATCTCGTTATTAATATTCTTATAAAGATGTTTACCAGCGTGAAAAAAATTATTACATCGCTTGGCAATTTAATAAATGATATTATTACTCTGATTTTTGCTCATAAATGCGTTTCGAGACCGAAAAAGATTTCGGCGCGCAGTTTACAGAATCAGAGATATGTATATAAATTCACACAGAAATATTTAAGCATTGAAATTCGCTTTAACCAAATGTAGGAATTCTCATATTTAATTAGAATAATTTTACTATTCTAAATATTTATTAATTATTAGTAAACGGTTAGTTATAATTATTACGTTTCTGGTAATACTTGGTAATTAAATATTTAGAAAAGTAACATTATCTATGGTTAAATCAATCGATTTAACATTTGATTATTCCACTCAATATTTGGCTAGTATCCGACTCTTTTCAGTGTAGAACTCTAGAGAATAATTAAATAATTTCGAGCGAAATCCATTCCAAATAGTTCCATATGATACTCGCAGGTTCCAATCGCAAGGAATTTATTTTTCATCCCGAACAGCTGAAGTGGGAATCATCGCGATGTACAATAACAGAAAAATATCATAGATAAAACAAATGCATGGAATAAAAATAATTTTTTAAAAAATCTCTTCTATCGGATCACATTTCAAATCACAAACTTTTGTCCTTCTTCAGTGAAATCTCGCTGGATTCTGCCGCGATTCTGCAAAACTACTTTGTTTCGTGCCATCATTATTCGTGTAACCCGATTTGTTAGTAACTCATGTAACGCTAACTCATCACAAATGCCGAAACGAGAAACTGAATTTCAGTCTCTCTCTCTCTCTCTCTCTCTCTCTCTCTCTCTCTCTCTCTCTCTCTCTCTCAAAACGCCGCAACACCTTTCACCGCTTTCATTGAACGAGATTCTCACGCGATCGATTCTTTTTCTATCTCTCTGTTTCTCGCGCTTATCCTGTGCCAAGACTATTATGTTACGGTACCTTATTATTCTTTTTATCTGATCCTCTGCTCATATAATTTAATTTCGATTTACCGTTCTATTCTCGACGCGTTTCTAGAATTTTTTGTGGATTATGAGAAGTAAGCTTTTCGCCTTACGACTTGATATTTATGTCGTCAATTATCTTTAATCGCTGGTAACATGAAGTTTTAATCATTCTCTTCGAGAAGCAGAGTAAATTTATTATTCAAATAAAAAAAGTGCCAATTACGATCAAAGTTAGATGTGGAATAATAAATCTAGATGTGTTTTTATAAATAAATTTATCTGAGAAATACGTGCCGATTATTTTCGTACTTGCAGCACAATCTAACTGAAACAATATGTAAAAAATTTTTTATTGTTCCGGATTATATAAAAATCTAACAGAATTCTAGTATACTTGTCAAAGCTTCAACGAATTTTTACCATCACACAGCAATTGAATGTATTGTATTTTATTTATTTTTTACAGATAAATTAAATTTACCTACTAAAATTCACAAACAAAATATCGGTGCTTTGAAAGATTCCAATTGCTCTGGCGAAGGTATTTTTTATACAACACAAATTACTTTAATATATCGAAGTTAATTTAATATACGTGCTTTAATATATCTGATACAGATATGTTTGCAAATATTTCTATCGACTCGAATCCGAACGCGTAACGTGAGCTTGTTAAGTTTTCCAAGTTAAAACAACGTTCCGGCAAGGATAATGCTGCTCTACCTAATTGGTGGAGCACGCTTCTACTTATGTATTCCTCTAGTTTTTCCTCTCTCCTTCTCTCCAATCATTGCGCCAACGACACCAGCAACAGCTAGGTATGCCGAGGCGATTCTAACGGGGCGCGCGGCTATTTACGCGCGGCAGGAAGAGCATTATTTCAGGAAAATTATGCGCATGTTTACTGACTGTACGGAATCGGTCCGTAGACCGTAGACGGAAGCGCGCTTCCGGCGGCGTGAAGTCCGCCAATCGGACTCGTCTGATCGAACAAAGGGCTGCTGGTGATTCGGTCACGGCGACAGGCATCAGGGTCAATCGGAAGTATCTCGATCGAGGCGGGATACAGATCTGCTCCCTGCAGATCGCTCGTAGAGCTCTTGCAATTGTTGACAAGCTGGGGTGCCTGCAGTTCAGCGGTCAACGATAGATCGCCGCAGGATTTGTGCCGAAGTTTCGACAATTGCCGCCTCCCGACAGAGTCTCTTCCATGTGGACGATCGTTCCTCTCGTCCGCGATCTTCGACAGCAGATCCTTCACGGCGTGATCCTCGTGACGGCGCAGAATCGCCACGTCGACGCTGTAATCGTTCAGACGCTCCCTCTCGCTCGCTTCCATGAGTTCGCATTGCTCGTTCACCGTGCTCAGGTCCAAGGGAGGAGGAATTCTCGCCGCCTTGACCACGCGCCGTGGGGTCAAACGGTTGGGCGAGACCAATACGTCCATCGCCATCGATTTGGATGTCGATTGTCCACGGTTGATCGAGCATGTCCGATCTGCAATCTTCTCGCATTGTCCCAATCGTTGTTCTCGGGAACGCTTGAACTCGACGCGACTCGATCGTACGACGCGAGGCTCGAGCTCGCGATCGTCCGACGAGCCGAGCAATTCGAGTCCTTCGGGAACGTTAACCGTCGCATGAAGTCGGGCGACGTACGAAGGCGGAGTGCGAAGGTTCCGCTTGAGGATCGTCAGATTCGGCAGGGATCTGCAAAGATCTAGATCCCAGCGAGTCCTATCCTCGCTTCCTTTCGACACGCTCATCTTGTCGATGCTCTCCGAAACGGAGTCCGATCGTTCGCGATAATCACGGATCATCCGAGAGAGAGGATCGTCGCTTTGAGAAAATTGATCGCCCTCGAGTTCGTTCTCCCGCGCCAAATTTTTCCCCTCGTCCATGTTGCGGTGTCCGCATCTCCCATCCAGCGAATCCCAGTCTTCGTTTCGAGTCTCGGAATCGATCTTCGCGGTCGAGCCGAAGACGTACTCCGGAAGAGTCCTCTCTCGGTACCGCGCGTCGGGATTAATCTCGTTCTCCTTGACGCGGCACTGGCACGATTTATCCTGCATTTTCCTCTCACTCGTCGCGCCGTCTCGAAATCGTGCTTCCTCGACGAGCGGCGAGCCCTCGCTCCGTTCATTACTCGGCTCATCGAGTTTAACGGACATTACGTTCCTCACGTCGGCTCGTCTTATCTCGCTTCCGGGTAGGATGTTGACGAGCACTCTGCCGTCTCTCCGAGCGCGACCGTTCCTGCGATTGACGACCCGGGACAAGTTCCTCCTGGCGAACTCGGTTAACATGTCCATCTCTTCCACCTCTTCCTCGGGAGTGCGCGTCGTCTGCGCTCGGGACTTCCGGTCGTTTATGCTGCTCACGGACGATTGATTGCTTTGACTAGTGAGCGTCTCGGTGCTACCGAACCCGGTACAACGCCTTGGCGTTTCCTGGCTGTTACTTCCGATGACATTCCCGGCGAGACCGTTGCAATTCCGTCGCGCGTTCTTCCCCGGCATGTCAGCGAAGAACTGCCGCCGGAGATACCGATTGTGTTCAAAGATCTCGTGCAGTCGCTCCCTGCTGTCGCTGAAGCGCTCCTTCTCGAGGCCCTCGGGAGATCGCGTGGATGATGCGCGCGTGGCAGGACTTCCGGAAGAGTGTAGCGTCTCCTGCAGGCAGCCTCGATCCCTCGGGATTGTCCCGTGCGACGTCACGGGCTCGAGACATTTTCCCGGATCACTGCGGTAATAGTCCTTGTAATCCTTGTAAAAGTACTCCCTCTCAAAGTCCGTCCGTGGCTTCCAGCTCCACCGGCAGTTCTCGGATTCCAGACAGTCTCCTCGTAAGGGCGTGTCGCGATCGTCCTCGAAATGTACCGTGCACGCCCGTTGCATTTCCGGCATGGAGACCCGTTGGTAGGTGTGTCTCTCGATCCGGGTTTCTCGTTTGTCGCGTCGAATCACCGGTTTAGCCGGATGACGAAGTTTCACCAGGTTGTCGATGTCGTTCGCCAGGCTGGTCCACTGTACACTGTGCTCCAGGTCAGCGACGCGCGGCAATATCGTCCGAGTTCCCACTTCGTTCACTGTGTTCCTCATCGTGAGAACGATGACTCGCGAATGTCAAGTCGGACGGATTCGCGTATATTCTAAGGAGAAATTAAAGCACTCCGGTGTCCGCGCGACACACGTTTACCAGACTCTGCACCTCTTCCCAATTCCTCGTGTTTTCCTTCATTTTATGAGAACAATTT
>NW_017305485.1:3026938-3045396 GCF_001594115.1 Trachymyrmex septentrionalis
ACACGTTTACCAGACTCTGAACCTCTTCCCAATTCCTCGTGTTTTCCTTCATTTTATGAGAACAATTTCTGATTGAACCAACGAAGAGCCAAACGAGAATGGCATTTTGGCGGGACCGAACAGTATTTTCAAATATAAACAGAATTTCTCTCTAAATACTTTGAAGTGAAATTTGAAAGAGAATGGCAAAATTTTCACCTTTTAGAGCAGGATTGGTTTTAAACATATTTTAAGCAGTTTTATTTTAAGCAGCTTAATTGTTGTTTTTAACATGTACGTTTTAAACATGTTTTTTTATAATATTGTTTAAAGTAAAATATTTAAAACATATTTAAAAGAAGACACATATTTTATTCTTAAAAAAAAAAATATATTTATATATTAGTCTTTGCCAACCCTGTTTTAAAGTGAGATTCATTCCAAAAAATTTAGAGTTTGTCCTAAAATCTTGAAAAAGAGTGGCAGAAGTTTCACGCCTTTGGAGTAAGATCTCACATTATTTTTGAAACGAGATTTTTCGAGTGAAATTCACACCCTCCAAAGAGAGTTTGTCCCCACTAAGATGCCAATCTTTTAGTCCTCTTGTTGATTTAATCGTGAACATTTTTTTCAGTGTACGCTTCGCTGCCGAACGGAAATCGCTTGATCAAATCAAGCTGCATATTAATCCCCGGCTGACAGGATCGAGGACGATCTCTCGCCACGCCGGATATTGCACAAAATCTGATCGACAATCGTGATCCTCGCGAAATTAATCGCGCGATTACAAACAGAAATGGAAAGCGTGATTCTACGTTAGGTAACCAACTCTTGACGCGACGGGCGACCGAATGGAGAGACTCGATTTGTTATTGTCGCGGGGCGACGACTCGCGATCATTTATTCAACGAGCCGATCCCGAACGTACGATCGCTTTTACGTCAGTTTGGGCATTGAGAACCGTGTCGTCGTAACGTGGTGACTCGTACGCGAACGATGCGCAATGTGAGCTGCAACGTCGGCTATCAAGGTTGAGACGATCGCGTCATTCCGTGTCACGTTTCTCGGTGTGCCAATGTCTGTTTTCGCATCCGTGGCAAACATAATAAACGTAATATCGATTCCGATTATTCTTCCGTGTCGCCATCGCGTTATCGTTTTTCTCTCTACCTCCGAGACGAGCAAGGACTTTCATTGAAAGTTTAACATCAGTCATCGCGTCCCGTGAAACGTGACGTTTTATATCCGGACGACGTAATGACGTTGACGCATTAACCGCAGACCTCGTAATGTATAATTAACGAGAACGAGCGAGTTTCCGTGGAACTTTCGCGTGCTGTCGCGGCGCTACAGAAAAATGTGAAGAATACGCCGTTTAAGGAAAACCGTGTTAGAAGCGAGAACATTCACACGTAATCTGGAAAAGAGCTCCTTATTAAATCGACCCCCATCCCTCCTCCTCCCTCGCGAAGGTTTAAGCGCCTTAATGAAGTGGCGGCTGTTTGTATTTTACGAGCGGGTGCGAAACTTTTCTCTGAGAGAGGTGCTACTTGCACTCTCATGACTATTCTATTCAAATGAATCTCCGGTGCAATGTGGATCAACGCATTCACGAGGAAGACATACCGTGTTCTTTTCTTTCATCGAGAACGATTTCACTGACAAAGTGACTTATTTCTACTTCGCCGTTTCGTTTAAATACTATCCCTTAAAAGTTTCGAGATTGCTCTTTTATCGGAGGAAAGGCTCGAATCTGCGGGTAATTAAATTCGACTTCAATTTGAAACCAAGCTATTCTGGCATTTCAATCGGCCACTGAACTCACGGTCGATGCAATCCCGAATTTTTAACAGACCTGGTAAACGTGTCGTTCAAAGTTCGCTCTTGTTTTCGCTGTATAAACAGGATTGTCACAAATTCCTTGTCCGAAAATCCTATGACTTTTCCCTAATTTTCAAACAAAATTTCATAATTTCTTTGACTGTCAATAATACTTTGAATTTTTTTGTATTTTCATCCTAATCTGGAAACTATTGAATTATTTATTAAATATTTCCTTGACAATTTAACATAATGATGTAAATTACTATTATACACGGAGAGGTTTTCCTTTTTAAAATTTATAATATAGTAATTCTGGTACAGTACGATATTTTAAAGATTTTCACTATAAACTTCAATGAAATTAATCAAACTTATTTTACACTTTGTTGTAGCTTTATTAATGAATGAGAGATTTACATAAAAATTCTTCGAAATATAATTATCCCACGACTATCATATTTTCAGGGTAAACTCGAAGAAAAAAATTCTCCCCGTGTATTAATGTCACTGCACTGCTTGCATTTTATTGTTAAGTTAGTAGAAATCCAAAACTTCATCGGTATGACGTACGCATATCGAACTTCTTTAAAATTAAGAATTTTTATCTTTCAGAAAATTTTGCAAAATTCCCTGACTCTTCCCTGACATTTCCCTCCGATCGTTTTCAATTTCCTCCAGATTTCCTTGATTTCCAATTTTGTGGCGACTCCGTACGGAGTGAGTTTACGTTGAAAGATATCCGGCAATATCAAGTGACCTTACGCATAATACGTAATTCAGATCGCACAGAATTCACCTCGAATTATCGCACCGCCGCTCAACGCGACGTGACGCGTTGAACTTCCGTCCCGAAACGGACTCTCACGATCGCGAAGTGCCGATTTAACACGATTATCGCGTTCTTGCGAAGCGTCTTGTTCGAATCGATTGAATTGTCTTACACTCGCGTAACGGCGTACACCTCGCCGACCACCTGTTATCGGTACCTGCGTAGCGCGACGCACGCGAAACGCGTCTGAGGAAGGCGCCGCGACGTTGGCACCGGTTATCGCGGCTCCCTACTCCTTGAAGAACGGTTCCTCCAACCAAGTAGGAACCGTGGGGAACGTCTTTCGACGAAGTACACGCATGTTTCCAACTAGCTTTCGAACTAAAACCTAGACTTCTCGATATATTTCCGACACCACGTTGGTGTCGGACGTTAAATCACAAATGATCGACGACGTTTCGCCATGCGGAAAGAATCTTGAATTATTCTTGCCAAATGCACAAGAGAAAATGTAGCACAGGCTGCATAAAGTTCGTGGGAGAACTACGTAAGCCGCCGTTTCTTCGAGTCGTTATCCGCGAAGATAAATATATGGTCGTCGTAATAAAAGCCGTTCAAGGCCACTGACAAAAGCCACGTTGTTGCACGATGCTTTTTCGCGTGCGATACGAGCGCATCGCAGAATGTAATGAGTTGTTTTGCACGCTAATCACTTTCCAGAGCACGCCAATTATTCGCGACGTCGACGGTATTATTTTCTACGCTCGTACGCTCGCTTCTTGCGGAGAAGACAGACTGTAGCCACCCATTCCACCTGGTATCAACGTCGACGAAACTGCATACGTCGAATACACGGAAACACAGGCGCGCGTTAATCGTCGAGAGATTAGATAAGAAGGGACTATCGACAAGAGTTCTCTCCACGTTTGCAGCAAATATTTGAAATAACAACGATTCGATCGAGAGAATCGTTGCAGTGCCGAAGGCGTTCCGAACCGGTCATGCGAGCTCGCGATGAAGTACGTTAATTGCGTTACGCAATGACAATGACAATCGCGATGGTCGAATTTATCGCGCAGTATTAACTAAAGTATGTGGACATCGCGACGACCGCTTCGGCTTCGGCGCTGCGATCATCGCGTCGAAAATAATCGTGACCGCCACTTGTACCAATTTTAGCGGCGCGTAATATCGCGTATGCGCGGTATGATATCTAACGTTAAGTTAGATACGATCGACATCGTTAGCATTAAATTTGTTGAGGCTTTGCATCTTCCTGCCTTGAAGTTGCATATTCGTATTTCGTAACATTTAATGACTTTGAAATATCTTCTCCGATCGGCGCAAGATTTCGAAACCAAGCAGGTTTTTTTAAAAGATTATTTTACTCTCTTATTCTACTCAGAAAGAATATCGAATGTAGCGAAACAAAAACATATTTTTTACATACTTAATCTTATTACGATCTTATGAAAGTATAAAAATAAAAAATAATATTTAGATTAAATTAAATTCCTATTCTCGTGCCTCGAATTAAATGAAACTGACTTATGTAACTTCTACCAACGTAAAATAATTTTGTAGATTAACTAATCTTGGGTCAACTTACTCCTCATCTTTATCTCATTTTTAGAATTAGAAAAAGATAAAGAGTAAGGTGAACCGATAAAATTGAAGCTAATCTATTGGTAGAAATGGACATTATCGTTTTAAAATAAGAATAACACGTATTCTTACGTTTAGAATAATTTTTATCTGACTAATTTTTATCTTATAACACACGATGCTGGCGCTATAATGTTTGATACAAAACCGATGTGTCCAAAATCATTTTATTCTAAACTTAAGAATTTTTCCACTTAAAAGTAAAATATTTTTTTGTCAATAATATATAAATACATACACTGAGAAAAAATGTGTATTAAATTTCAATAAGTAATTGTTTAAATAGTACTTATATAACATTTATTTACGGAAAATAAATATTTATAAAAAATTGAATAAAATAGTAATAGGTATAATAATATAGATAAATCAAATTAATAACTCTTGTAGCAAATAAATATATGTTTACATTTAGTAAATACCGGCACTATTCGAATAAATATTTACGAAAATTTAGTACATTTTTCTCTCATTGTCCGGTATAACAGTCCCTACTTATTCATCTTGTTTTGTGACAAATCGAAGAATAATATTCTACCCGGAAATCTTTTATACAGGTGTATATAATATAATTAAATAGGTAGCGTGTTTTTCGTGTCGGTCACGTATTGTGCTCCTAGGTATTCATGTGTAAATTGAATGACAGCCAGTTCACTGTTACCTTCCCGTTAGGCAATTAGTATGCGCGACCACTATTTAGCGGAGTCGCGAATGCCCTTGACATCGTAAAACTGATGAAGTGATTTAGGGACTCTTCGACATCTTAATACGCGCAATTATTTCATCGTGACTGAATTCCGAGCGGATTTTCCGGATTGGCGATAACACTTAGATTATATAGGATTGATGGGTAAACTGAACATAATCAATCGATTACATAACAGGCCACAGATGCAGTTTTCTCTTTGTCCACACCGAAACGTTGCCATCATTTCTATCCGTCGTTTCCCGATTACTCGTTTCCCTTTTTATACAATATAAAACGTAACATCATTCTAAATATGTACATACTTCTGTTAAGTTGTTATGTTTTTAATACACGCACGCAATTAATTCGTTTCACTTTTCAGCCGTAATAACTAGTTGCTATATATCGTTACTAAACTATTTACTAATACGTTACTAATACGTTACCTTCTAAATGTTTCACATGTAAAAAAATTGCAAAAATATTTTAATAAAGCGGTCTAATCTCACGCTCAATCTTTTTGAAAAATGATAAAATATACTGGTATCTCTAATGTCATGCAGTGACGCATTCAACATTGACGGTTCGTGTGCTGTTTCACGATCTCGCGCATTCACAGGAAAGCACACAAGCGAGCACGAGGCGCATTTATATCAAATTTCTAATCGGGGCCGAGCGACTCGTCACGGTGAGATTTCTCCATATGCGAAAGTACATATTATTTTCGGTACGTTTCGCGTCGGTGATTCGCGCGCGACCAGCGACTTATGTAGAGATCCTCAAGTAAGAAACTGGACACCGTTTAGACAACTTCTGATTAGTTCGTCATAATTTTCCAGAACTGCTTAGGATAAGGTAGATGCATAAGGTGTAATGAGATATCCATGCAATTCATTCTACCTTACGCATAATTTGCCTCTTATTAATTGTTCTACACGGCTAAAAATATCATGAAATTTAATGTACTTTTACACAAGCTGAATTTAATTTCATGAAATTACGTTACATTTAATGTATTTGTAATTGAAAAGTGTATTCCTGTACACGTACGTGAAATTTAATGTACTTCTCACAAAATTTTATGTGGATCCGTTGAAATTTAATGCACGTATGTTCGTTACATTTAAAACTACCTACCTGTAATGTTTTTAACTAAATCATTCATTACTTTTCTATTATTTCATGACCAGAAGACGTTCCGTTACGCGTTACTTAAATTTATTGTATTACGAGACTTAGCAGTGTATCTTGGGCAGATCCTGAAAAATCTGGCGGATCAGTCAGAAATCTAAATGGCGTTCAATCTTTCACTTGAAAATTCCAGATTTGTGATTCCAGGGCGAACAAAGAAATGCAAATAAACGTGAACGGAACAGCTTGCTTTAATGAGCGTGACGCCGTTTGGACTCATTGAGGCGAGCTGGCTCAGTCGCGACTGTTCGCATTCATTTGTTGGAACTGGACCAGGCATTATGCGAACGTGCGGGTAACGAAACCGCGTGGTGTACCAACCGGATGAGCACCGAAGTGTTCCCGACCGACCGCGACCGCACGATTATTGCGCTTATGCTCGATCGCCCGTGCAAACGTTCGTTGCACGATCTCTTCCCTGAGCACGCGTCGTTCATGCATCCCGAGTCACATGCACCACAATGCATTATCACAACGCGCATTTAGCAAGTGCCCGCATCGACTACGTGCCCGAACTTTAATGGCTCGAAATCAATCAGTCTTAAACGTCCGACGACGCGTACACAAGATGTATGCATTTCGAAGAGATCTACGTACTTCCTCTTTTATTTTCTGCTTCTGCTAAATTTCGGATTAAAAAAGTGTTTGAATACACTGTTTTAGAGAGAGAAAATATATTAAATTTTCATAAATAATTATTCGAATATAGTATTAATGTAATATTTATTTACAAAAAGTAAAAATTTGTCAAATAAAAAAAATATTATAGTTAAATGAAATTAGTGATTTTTGCACCAAATAAATATTTGTTACATTTAGTAAATATTTAACTGGCATTATTCACACACACAAACAAATACTTATTAAAATTTAATACATTTTTCTCTCACTGTGGGATGGAATAAAAGCATTTCATTATAATTATTTAGATGTTAGCAGTTAGTTTTCAAACAAAATTATCTCCAGGTAAAAAACCGTCCGGTTGGTTAAATATGTTTAGTTTCCACGAGGGCCAGTATGCCAGATGTCATGAAACACACGGTAGAGTAATTCAGGCCGCGACACGCGCGTGAATGGACAGACGCACACAGAGAACGCAGAAGAATAAAATGTACATAATAATAAAAATGAGCTTTGTAATCGGCATTACCTTGGCGATCGTCTCTGCAGTGCTGGGATTTTGGTGGCGGCGGGGGTGCATTCGAGTATTCTATGAATGAGCGGAAAAAAATTAAAATAATAATTAGCCGTTCTACCAGCTCATGAAAATCAACTCGCGCGATTCAACGAGGAATCGCACACACGTTGCCGAGCGTTGACCTGTCGGTCAACCTGACGCACGTTTTTCTCTAATATCTAACGATATTGGTACCGCGATAGGCGGTGAATAATTTTTCATAATTCAATCGCACAGTTCAACGAACTTAAACTCTACTTTTTTAATCAACCAAAAAAAAAAAACCTAGATTTATTTCTTAAAGACACGGAGAAATTTCCCGGCTCGTCCTTCCCACTTTTGAATTCTAGGAAGACTCAATCCAGCCTAGACGCTCCAAATGGCTGACGAGATTTCAGACCTTCAAAGGTGACGGTAGGTCGCGCCATGTAGACAGGCAGAGTCGGCCACCAGGTTCTATGCTTTCGCATGGCGGTGGGCGAAGGCGGCGGAGGCGGTGGTTGGTACCTGAACCTCGGCCTGTGCTTGTCGGGGTCGAAGGATTGTCCGGCGAAGGCGGTCTGCTGCGACGGTTTGAGAATCGACGCAGGGGCCGTTCGCGGTCGCGTCGGCGACGAGGAGGTGGCACGCGGACGTTCCGGTTTCTTCCTGTCAACCGAGGAGGAACGCGTCTTCGAGGTACTGGCCCGGTGAATCCCGAGATCGGCCGGCGATGACAACGAGCGCATGTTGTCCCGCCGACTGGGGTACCGGTGCGCCACCCACTTCCCAGCCAAGTAGGGCGCGATGTCGCGAAGTTCACGCACATCCGGCGCCGACGTGAACATCTCGCCCATTATGGAGGTTCGGCCACCACCGGTGTCCAATGATTCGAATCTCTTCCGCATCCGGCAGACCGGTTTCCTCGCCTCGAGTTCTTTGGTCTCCGCTCGTCTGGTCACGTGATTGGTAACAGTACTAGTAGCTTGGGGCTCCTTCAATTCGACCGTTTTGCTGATGACATCGATGTGCGGCATCGAGAGATTTTCCCGGCGCAGCGGTATTCGCGGGATCGGTGGTGACTCGCCCCTTCGTCCTATCCGTGCTGCTCGTCCCTTCTTCGTCTCGAATTTCTTGCGCAACCACGCCACGTCGACGTGCTCGAGCTGAGGCTTCAGAGCGCCGCCTGAACGCTCCTCTCCCTCGCTCGCCTTCTTAAGCAAGCTCCGCGCCAATTCTGGATCACTGCGAAAGCGCTTCGGCACGGCGGTGATCCTGACGCGTCGTGGTAGATCCTCGGCGCTTTCGAATCTCGCGCGTAACCTACGCACCGTGCCGTTTCGCACCAGGTTGAGATAGGCTCGCCAGTACCTCTCGGGATCCGGCGACGAACTGCGCGGCCAACCGCCGCCGCCGCCGCTGTCCACGCTGCAGGACGAGTTCGATCGCGTGGTCGCGCGACACGGACTGACGCTACGCGGCCTCGCGTCGTGTTCACGCTCCCGTGAACAGGAGCGGAACGATCGTCGTTGTTGTCGCGTACTCATCACTTCCGGCAGCGTCGGCGAGCCACCGTCGATCTTTCGTTCCCGCGGCGACGTCGATCGCGACCGATCGAACCTACCGGCGGTACCGGCCAGCGAACTGTACTTGGCTAATTCGGACTCGCCAAATAGCTCTTTCAGATCAGCAAAACTTTGCGACGACGGTAGCTTCTTCTTGCCGCGAAAGGTCCACGTCGTTGTGGTCGCTGCTGTCGCCATCGGCACGATCTCCTTCCGCTGTTCTGTTCTTTTCTCTACATTCTCGAAGAACTCGATCTTCCGCAACACGTCCTCCGTCTCGGGCCCATTGCCGCGCTGGATCACCGTTCTCACTGAGGTCTCCGAACTCTCCGTCATGCTGTCTCCATCGCTGCCCGAGGCAAACTTGCTGCTCGATTTTGCTTTCTCAGTTGGTACCGTCATGGCTAACAAGGGAGGTTTCTTCGACCATTCCTCGAGTACGGTCTCCACGCGTTGCTTGTCGCTGGGGCTCTCGTTATCGGGCGTCAACACCAGCAGGAAGTCGCTCTTGTCTTTCGATTTAGTTGTGTCTTCAACGTATGGCGCTTCGAGGGAATAGCAGGTCCTGGGGGAAGTGCTGGCCACACTGGGCGTGTCGGGTGCACAAGGAGGTCTTGCGGTAGTACTCTTTGTAGACGGTTTTGTCGGCATCTTCCTGGCCGCTGAGGCAGCGGCGATGCTACCACGAGTCTCGCGAGGCGCTAAAGGCGACGATTGTCTTTTTTGCATCATTCTGTCCAGCACTTCTTTACCGAGAGTCAACGACAGCCTCTTCTTCTCTAGCTCCGACATCGACGGCGAGATCGATCTCTCTGATTCTGATCTCTCAATGCTCTTTAAACGTCCAATGGAATCGCTTTTCTTCAACGTTTTCTCGGTATCGCTCTGTTGTTTTAATATTGACTCGTTTGTCGCTATCATTGAATGGCATCGTACGTGGAGACTCTTTGAATCGTCTTGAGGATAATTCTGAGAATCGCCTTCAGGCGGTACAATAATTTCGTAGCTGGTCAAATTATCGTCTTTAGCAATGGGATTTTCTTTAATAGGTAGTTGCTGATGCTCGCTAATTTCGCGAGGTGCATCGACAACGTCGTCGTTCGATCGTTTCTGAAGACTGTCACTACCGTAAATTTCGTTCAGTTGCTTCTTCAGGTTGGTTACCTGCTCGATGGACAAACTGCTCCAGAACTTCTTGCTGCCGCCGAGACTCCTCTGTAACGATGGATGATATTCTGCGAATTTGTTAGTGTCCCGAAAATTGACATTTGCCTTCTTCTGCATCGTGCTCGCCACGTTCACGACCGAATTTCCGCGCCAGAGAGGTTTGTACGTATCCTTCTGCACGACAGCTTTTTTCTTGGTGAAGTCCAGCTCGCCTTCTTCGCTCTGAAGTCTTCGAAAATACTGCAAGATATCTTCCACGGAGCGTTCCTTGCAGCGCAACCCGCAGTCGCCGTGCCACCTAAATTTCTCAATGTCTTTCGCGCTGAAAAGAAAGTCCTTGTCACGTTGAACGCTCTTCAGCTTTCCGTAAAGCGCCTTCAGTTCCTGTTCTGCCTTCTCCTTCGATCTAACCCGTTTCCAACGATCGTAATCGATGATTTCTTCGTTTTTCAGCCGCGGTCGTAGATCCCCGGAGGAAAACGTACGCTCCAACTGATCCATCCTGCTGAGATTCGCATAGAAGTCACGCAGATCTTTGTACCGTGCCGATTTGCGTCTATGGTGCAACAATTCGAGTATATATTGTTGATAATCCTCGCGATCCATGGACGATAGTGAACCGGTGCTCTTCGTCAATGATAGATTCGAACCGTCCCTCTTAGCGTCCTCTGCCTCGCCGGCGCTTCTGGCTCTTACTTTTGTCGTAATCGTCAACGGGGCGTCTGAGTCTTCCCGCTTGGAGATGTGAGTCCTGCGTCGAGACGCCTGCGATCTCACCGGAGATGGCGAAGAGGATCTTGGTGAAGACTCTTTGGACTCAGGCAGAGTCTTCAATGGCGGCTCGCTTAGGCTTCGCTCCTTCACGTATTCTCGCGATATTGATTCTGGACTGCGAACGCGCAACGTGGTGGACGAGCCAAAATCATCGATGCCCAATAAGCTGTCAAACTTGCCGATCTTTTGAAAAACCGACCGGCCAGGCCAGCAGACTCCATACGGGCTTGAACTCCTGGACGAGACGACGCTCTCGCGTTCCCAGTTTTTGAACTTTGAGTTCGAGACCGGCCGCTTGTGCGCCAAATACACGCTCAAAGATTTCAGAGACGGCTCCGACCTGCAGCTCTCCCTCACGCTGTCCTGAAACATTTTTGCACGCTCGCTGACGAGAGACTTCCTCGTGCTTTCTTCGTGAGATTGTTCGAGCGATGGATGATTCCGTAGGAAAAGGTTCTGGAAGAAAGTGTCTGTGCGCGTTGCTTCCTGATGTTTCTTGATCTCCTCCACGGTCAAGCAGGTGATCTTGGAATCTTGCCCGACACTCGGCGCTATCTTCTCTATTCTCCTCAGTATCTTGATCTCATCCTTCTCGGCCATCTCCCTCCACCCGTTCAAAGTCTTGCTCACGTCCGCTTCATCGACGCTCTTATCTCTCCGTGTTTTCCTCCTCGCATCCATCTTTTTCCTGTCACCGTTCACAATTACGCGTATTGTCTCCGGCTTCCTCGTTGGAGTTTTGACGATCGTGTGCGGTTTCTCACGAGGTCGCTTCCTCTTGTTCATTTCACCGATCGCTTCGGAACAGGACGAAGACATCGAACGCAAGGATTCTTTGCTAACAACCAGCTTTTCTCGCGGCTTCGCGACAATCTTCGTCTTCTTTGACTCCGTCTTAGTAATCTGTGATGACGCACTTTTCGCAGGAGACTTTAGCTGGGCGCTTGACCTTTTCGTCGCCGTAAGCTGTTCAGATGTCTTTCGTAATACTTCCTGTCCCTTAAGCGAAACAGCTTTGAGAGATTTATCCACTGGACGCTTTTGTTTACTCATCGACGAGACCGTCGAGCTCTTTACTACAGTGCCCGACGAAAGTATCTTGGTCTGCACGTCCTTCGTTTCTTTCTCTTTGTGCTTCTGCAAAGCTTTCTTGACCTCCACTGGTGAGGAGAGTTCCTGTGATCTGCTTAGCCTTCTACAAGATCGTTCTTGCTCTTTCTTCGTCAAACGAAGTTTCTCTCTTTTCGCAGTTGAGAGAGGCTCCGATTTTATTCTCTCCGGAGATTTCTGTCTTACTTTAGTGGCAACAGAAACTGCGTGTCTGGATGGTACCTTTACTGCTGTGAGTTTATCAAGCTTCACTGAAGAAGCTTCGCGAATACTTCTCGATGCCGGCGACGTTGAGGAACAAGCGTGATTTCTCACACTACTTGACGGCAAGTTTAACTTCTTTGCTTCAAATTGAGTTTGTGACAGGCAGGGATCCGATTTTCTTTTACCGAAGGTGTTGGAGAGCAAAGCAGACACCTTGGTGGTCTTTGAGGCAATCGGGCTGCTGGAGGACGTGCGTACGACTGTGCTATGAAACTGCTCGCGACTTTGTCGATGCCGCTCGAGATTGCTGCAGAATCTCTCTCTTAGAGACCTGATGCTCGATACGTTATCGGCATGCGCGAAGCACTGTTCGTGCCTAGGTTTCGAATATACGGCGGTGTACGAATTATCGATCAATCGCGTATTCTCCGAGTATAATTTTCTCAAGGTTCTGCTATGGCGTGACGATTTTCTTCGGGGCGGCGAAGGAGGCCTTGGCGCCGACATAGCTTGCGAAAGAACTCTACCGGACGATGAGAGGCTATGAGGAGGAGCTCTCATGACCTGCGGCGGGGATCTTGTATCGATCGAGGATAATATCGACCATTCGTGCCACGTTGAGAATGCCGTCGTGGACGAGATGATTCTTGACGTGCACGAAGCGCTTCTTCGATGCACGCGGATCCTCGTCAGAGTTGGCGAGATCGGGAAATATTCGATCTCCGAGTCGTCTGTGGACAAAGTTTTGGAATTTGATCCGAATTCTCGATGTACCATCGCGAAGGCCCTTCGCTCTTACACCCTGCCACCCAAAGATCAGTCGTCTAAAGGTTCTCCCCTTCAAGGCTAAGCTGGTGGACGCGCCGAGCTTCGCCGGTGCAACAGCGTGCCGATGCGAGGGTTCGCCATCTCCTCATCGTGATGTTACTGCGGCTGGCGGTGTGCTTATACGTAAAAAAGAGGATTGCAAAAAGAGCTTTTCGAAAAGACCGGCTCGCGCACCAATATCGATAGATTATCGAGAGAAGAGCTGTGCTATGTTTAAACTAAAGTGAGAACGCCCGAGGTCAGGTTGCACCAATTCTACTGGTTGACTAATTCCAATTATCGATTATCTGTCCCTTCTAGATCGCAGCCTCGGCCACGGCGCGATATCTACGAAGGAAAGTTTTAGGCTGATGGAGAGGTGTCGTGGATTGATTAATTAATCAATACCAACGACGCCACCGATGCGTCGTTGATTGATTAATTAATCGATACCGGAGAGTCGAGTCGGCCGGTAAGTTTATCAGCCAAGTACCACAATAGTCGCACAAACTTGGACAGATCCACATTGTTCCACGGCAGGCCTCTCCTCCAGCCTAATTAATCGCGATTAGTGTTAACTGACGTTGATGCAACCATCTTCGGGAGGTTACACATACAAAGAAAATTCATACGTATGTAAAAGCTGTGTGCTTCGAACAGAGCACTACTCACACGTCATGCCACGCGCTTTTCAGCATAGATCAGCATCGAGAAATTGAAATATTCTGAGCGAAAAAAAATCGTCTCGACTTTCGTCGACACATTCAATTTTGCGAAACATCGAGGATACTTTTTTAATCTCTCCCCCCCCCCTTCATTCATAAATAATTCGAAATATTTATAAATCGATTATAACAATTTCACTAACAATAAAAATATAATACTAACATTTTATAATCTTCCAACAATGTGAAACTAATTTTTTTCTCATCACTCGAAGTTTCAGGACGCATGCGTAATTGACAAAACACAATGGTAATTAATAAAAATGCACACACATTGCAAGCAACCTTAAAACACACACCCGCATGCCAAAAAAATAAACTCGAGTTACACGGCCGATGTTGCTCAGCGTGCTGACTGTAGCAAATTAAGACGTATGAAAAAAAGTAAGGAACAAAAGAAAAATTAAAACGCATACAGCAGACGAGGGTCGGCTGAGGGGCGACTCACCCTTCGGACGTTCTGGAGCTGGCTTGCGAAGCCCATGGAGGGGTACGTCACCACCGCTCTGCACCGTTTTGTATGCTAGTCTCTGCTCCAAAAGGCTGAGCGGACTAATATCTTCTCGTCGGCGGAACACCAGCGTCGAGTCGCTCTCGTAGCCTGACTCTTTGAGGGCACTTCGCAAATGAGAAACGCCGGTGAGAGACACCGTGGGATGACGGCTCGATTCATTACACGGAATTAAAGGGATCAGGAATTGACGTTGTACTTACTGAGTTATGTACGGCTTGGCCGCGGCACGTGCGTTGCTGCGCTGATCGAAAGGCTGGAAAAGAGGGAAACGGCATTATTGTTACCGTCCGTTATATCGACGGTCCTCGATCTAGATAATATGTACGAAACATGCTACGTATACGCTACTTGACACAAAACGTCGCACGGCGCAAGAGATACGATTACTCGATATTCGAGAACGAGTGGTGTTTAATCGACATGAGCAATCACATCGAGCGGGACATCGAGCAAATCATGCCGCAGTCGTGTAATGCTAAGCCAGGATGAAGAGGAACGCGGCAGGCTTAAGCTAAGACATAATCCGAAGGGGATGAAAGATACAAGAGGAGGTAACAAGTATGTGACAAGGAGATACGAGGAGATCGACAATAGCCACTTGTGGTGCAAATGTACTTGTGAGCGATTTTGTAAATCAGATAAAGAATTATGTCAACATATGAATTATTAATTCTCAAGAACTAAAAATAATTGATACCGCTCAATGAGCTCGTGTAATTCTCTGCTTCTGCAATAAAATATTTCGTTCATGCCGCATTGAGTGATGTGTCGAAAAAAAATATTTTCTAGTGCTTTCGAAGTTTCGCAATGTACAGAGAAAGCGCTAAGAACACGTCTTTAATTTCTCCGCAAGTAAAGTACTGTGTGATAGATTGAAATGTGTGAAACAGGCATGTAAGGAAAATCAAAAGAGAAATATAGAATCATGTTAAAAAATATTTTCCAGTGTCTTTGAAGTATGTTTTTCGCGATACAGAGAAAGCGCTAAAATTGAAGACCGTCAGTATTCATAGTCCGTTCATCGATGTATTCAAAACCGTCTTAAGTAATACTTTGAGATGCTAATACGACTTTGTGATGACATCTCAAGACTATACTTAAGACGATCTTAAATATAAGAACTCATTATGAATACCGGTCTAATAACTTCTTCTCGGCAAGTAGAGTGTTGTATAATGATATAGATAAAAAAAAATGTGTGAAACAGGCTGTAAAGAATGAAGAGAGAGAGAGAGAGAGAGAGAGAGAGAGAGAGAGAGAGAGAGAGATACAGAATCATGACAAAAATGCAGAGAAGAAAGTGAGAGAGATGACTCGACAGCCAGATAAAGAAAGAGAGACAGCAGAAAGATATATATAGACAGATAGAGGACAACGTCATCGTGCACTCTACTTGTCGACGATGTGGCAGCCGTTCTAACCCGTGAAACGGCTTGCGTGGTGATAACGGAGGGTGTTGTCGGTGATGGTGGTAGCATGATATGATCAGTGCTGGAAAAAGAAGAAGAAGTAGAAGAAGAAGAGAGCGGCAGTCGCTGCTGTTCTTGGTTTTGATGGTGGGACTGTTGATGGTGGCGATGTTGATGATGATATTGATGCTCGGAATGATGATGGTGATGACCATGATGATGACGATGTTGCTGCTGCTGCTGCTGCTCCTGTTGCTGCTGCTGGATGCTGTTATTGCCGATCGAGCACGGCACGATCGTGGCGACGGCCGGAAGCGGCGATACTGTTGATCGCTCAATCCCGACCGGATGCGATCGACGCGCCGGGCAACGATCCGGCAACACGAAGCTCTTGGATCTTCCATCCAGCATGCTGCCGGCGGCGTGCCAATAGCAGGGATCAGCGGCAGCGGGGACGGGGGCGCGTTCCAGAGGTCGGATGATGCGACCGTCTTTGGCATTGTCACCGGCGGCGGTTGAACGATCGTTCGATCGATCAGTAGATTCGACCGGTAGGATCAAGGACGACTTGGACCGATCTTGGATCGGAGTTCTGGACCGGTGCGCGCGCGACTTGCAGGATAGATCGATCGACCGGTCGGTCGCACCTTCCGGTGCCACTGGACGCGCCCGCCTTACGCCGCCGACGAACTCGGAGCTTTTCGTGCTGCTGATTGCCGGTATCCTTACACTGTCCTCCGGCCGGTAGGAAAGGCTGAGGACGCGGGACTGCCGGACGCCACCGCCCAGGGACTCCATCCTAGCGTGCTGAGGATGTCCGTTTTCGTTCAGCCACTGTCACCATCGTAGTCGTCGTCGTCGTCGTCGTCGTCGTCGTCGTCGTCGTTGTCGTCGTTAGAAGGAGGTGGATAGCGGTGTGGGATGACATACGAGCGGGCACGACACGCAAAACATCGACGAGCACGCACACGCACACACACGATCATCGGGGACGTCGGTCGCGATCATCTCGAGCGAACGATGATCGGGATCCGGGACGATTCGACGATTCATAGGACAGGAGTTCAAGACGGAAGACATTAGGTGCAATTGGTAAAACGACATACTGTGCGTAAGTTAAGACATGGATCACCGTATACGTGACGGTCGTATCGAATATCGCGATGAAATTAATTAATAGTTCTTTGCACCCGGTAATATTTCTCCGTATAAATCCTTCGATTTTAATTATCGTTATCGAAAGATCTACGATACTTTAAGTGATATCGGGGAAATCCCCATGAGGCAGGAGAATTGCGTGCACTCGGTCGGGTGCACGGACATCGATTATCGGCAATAGCGCAATAAGCTGCCTTCAGTCATCGCGTTTGACGCTAACAATAAGTTGCACGAGAAAACACGCTGATCGCTGTTTTTATTGACTAACTTTACAAACAGCGTATATCACACAAAGATTGGACTCGAAGTACACATCGTGAAATGCAATAATCACATTAAAGACGCGCGATTCGTTCACGAGAGAAATTGAAATTTATTTTAGAGATGGCAGCTTCTTATTCGTAATTCTGATTTCGCGACAAAATTCTACGAGAGAAGGAAAAGAAGATTTATGTGACAACATAATAATTCTACGAGATCCCTCAAGGCGATGAGCTACCAGGTTAATTCCGAAGTAATGGAAAATGTTAATTTTAATTCAGTCTTACTATCTACGCGGAAGAAAGAGTACCAATAGATAGACCGAGGAAAGAGTAGAAGGAATAGAGAAACGGAGAGAATTCTTATTTAACTAGGCATTAATATAAAAATGGCGTACCCCGTCAAATATGTCCATGACCTCGTCCCACCACTAGAATCACAGAATTAAACACAGTGTTATACTAGGCGCTATCTAAAAGGGTTACTGAAACATTTAGATTCGAATAAAAAGGAATAAACGAATATCCGGATATTCTTGCCATTTTCCATCTAAAATAAGAGAAGACGTCGGATAATCTACCGCTAAATAAATACCACCAAGGAGAAAAGCTAAATTACGAATTTTTCTAAAGTAAATTAACAATTATATAAATTATAACTAAAATATATAATAAAATTGCACGTTGAAATTGAAGGTAAAAATTACTAGTTGAAATGATTAAACAGAATTAAGTAAAAAAAATTTAGTAGAGTTCGTTACATCCCAATTTTAGATGGAAGTCGACATAAAATTTAAACATAGGATCAACTACAAGCAGCGCTACAAAAGCTGTGTAAAAATCAATGGGGTTGTACTATGTGGAGCCGCAGAGCACCCTGAAGAATGCGATTCTCTTCACTCGAGGAATAATAAGAGTTTATGTATGTAATTACCATTATTTTTAGTAATTGCTCTCTCGGGGGGACTCTGCGCGCTCGCAACATACGTGCGTGCTTGGTGTATAGAGAGAACTGTGTCTGCGCTGTGTGTATCTGTGTGTGTGTGTGTGTGTGTGTGTGTGTGTGTGTGTGTGTGTGTGTATGTTAAAGAAACGCAATAACCACCACAAGGGTGGAGAGAGCAAGAGCTCGCAATCAATTAACTCGTGATCGCCAAACAGAAAAGCTCTCAATAAACGGAGGAAACGTATAAGTTGGCCGGCAAAAGCAACTCGTTTTTATTTAACACGTTCGATTGGCGTGATTACCTTCCTTCTTGTCCGCGCGTCGTAAGTTGGCTAGAAGCAAAGCCATTTCAAACGATCATGTTCCAGGTGTGTGTGTCCAGGTAATCTTGGGAATCTTTTAGAGAAAATCGCGATCGCGCCGCGTCGCGTTCGTCGCGATAAGAAAATAACAAAAAAGGAAGCGAAATGTCTGCACGAATTTCTACTGCCACTCTCGCAATATATGGCTGGATGTCACACGATACAAAATGATATACTGCACGTTC
>NW_017305485.1:3045496-3053042 GCF_001594115.1 Trachymyrmex septentrionalis
GGAAGCGAAATGTCTGCACGAATTTCTACTGCCACTCTCGCACGAAATATATGGCTGGATGTCACACGATACAAAATGATATACTGCACGTTCGATCAATTTCGCAATGTATAACGATATATGACACTCCGCGACGGAGAGATAGATGGCCAATCTTAAGCTCGCGTTCGTACGCCCACCCCCAACACGTTAGTGTCAACCGTGGTCAGCTAAATTTTGCCTTCTTCATTTATCCATCTCTTATACCTAACAAGGAGAGATTTCAGATATGTGTCGCATGGATTTTGAAAAGTATGATATTAAGATACAAAGTCCGACGTCGTAAAAATAATATGTAATATTCGGGTGTCGATGGGCCAAAAAGGTTGGTCTAGCTCCATAGTTTGTAACAAGCGAACCACCAGAGATCGTCCTTTCGAATTTGGCCCATTGACATCTAAATACTACACATTAGTTTTATAACGTCGAATTCTATACTTTAACATCGAATTTTCTAAAAGTTTGCATGATACATACCCAGATCTTTCAGATGGAAATCCATACTGAGTATTATATTTATATACATATACATATTTCTTTTTCTACATTGTACAATTAAGATTACTCAACAGGGATTATCAATGCGAAATATTGCCGTTGTTAGAAGATTCGATTGTCCCATTAATCGTTACTCTTCGGAGCTAATCATTTCTACACGGTGTCGTATAACCGAATCTTTTCGATGTTATGGGAAAGTGCGCTTTAATTTATATTACAGGCAGGTCCGTCTACTTTCGAGGACGATAAAACGATACGCCGTACCTCTTTAGCTTCCTTCTCGGCGATCGACGAGTGCCCTGGTTCATAGTCCTCGATGCGGCCGGGTTGATTTTTATAAATCTCCGTCGAGTATTTCAGCGCCCCATTTCTAGAACAGAAATGCGAAATGTGTCCCGTTATCGATAAATCTCTTAAGGATCTTTATATTTTGCATGCCAGTTGTTTGAGAAACGATCCGTTCCATCTGTCAACAAAATTTCATCGAGAGATAAAAATCGAGGATTTGCATGAAGGAAATTTCAACGGTCCGAAGCATCCTCGCAAACTGCTGGGAGAAACAAGGGAAAGTTTCCAAATTCTCGCTTACTTTCTGGGCATAGTCGCCGTGGTGAAGTCATTTTCTTTGTTGCGCAGCCGTCGACGGCTATCGAGAGTAACGGATCGATCCGAGTATGCACGCGGTTCCGGTTCACTCAAATATCCGCTGCCGCTTCCGTATCCATATCTCCCTCCTGAAACAGGAATGTTACGTTTTTTCGCATTTTGTTTGCAGCCGTGTTCCTATTCGCTGATAGTCCCAGCAAAAAAAAATCTACCGGTAACCAAATAACGTTCAATTAAGAGCGCAAACAATTCGGTGTTTACGTATAGTTTAGTTTCTACGACGTTATAATAGAAATATCAAGTTACGAAAACACACATACCGCACACACGCAATACACACATACCGTGTTACGTAACATTAGTATACACATTATTCAGAGAATTGATCATCGAGAGATCTTCGGCATTTCGAAATTAAAACCTAATCTCAGTTCAATTTAAATTTTTACCGATTTTAATCTGTAAGCAGAGTTTTTTAAATTCAATTTTTTTCCGCAAGAAGATCGAATTGGCGCGATGAAACAATCTAAAGAGGAAAGTCGTAAAAGATCAGACGTGAGAACTTCAAATCAACTCACGAAGTTCTCTCGCGACAGCGAAGAAGAACTTACGCCAGAACTTACTCGAGAAGTTGTCCCGACTTGGTTTGATATATTCGATGGGAGATCCCATATCGTCGGGATCTTCAAATTCTAAGACGTTCAATACGGTCTGTGTAAACCAAGTAATCTCCCATACGTTAAAGCACACATTAATGGTACACGATTAATCGAATTAACCACGATGTTAATCTGGAGAACGAGAGTCTCCCGCCGGGGAGAGGCAGGTGTTAATTATCAGCCGGATGTTAGTTAAGGTAGGCGTAAGGTAGTCATTTATGTATCTGTTGCAAATTGTTTATTACTGTTTTTCACGCTCGACTAGCGTAGCTGTTAAACGGCGAGTATATGTACAGCGACAATTGTTATCTTGCGTTACGCAGAAGGCCATACATCAGTTGCCGATATACGGAAAATAGCACCCTGACGCGATACATTTTTGCTGCACGACCGGAGATTATCTCTCCACCGCGCTTTATTTTACAGATATTAGTTACGCTGTTGTTACACAAATCACGGCTAGAGTGACTGCGTTACGCAGCGCACCCACGCACAGCGTAATATTAGTAGCAAATGTCGCAATTCGACCACCGCGGCGGTCATGCGCGGTAGTTGTATATTCACCTCTTCTTGATTTGTATTTTATGGTTACGTAGTCATCTGGAAAGAAAATTATGGAATTATATGCGAACCGTTCACCGACTAATATTGTTATTCCAAACGCGCGCATTTATCGGAACGATATTATATTCCTTATTTAGCCCGTGAATAATAACGATATTAATTTAGTATTGTATGTCCAACATAACAAAAGTACGCGAATCGTTATTTGTATCTTTCGAGTAAAATTTTATTTATTTAATAATCACATCGTATAATTACAAAAACTTACCGTTTCTATCAGCGCGGTGCAACGAGTCGTACATTTTCTTGTACCATTTCGCTTGATTGCTTTCCTTGACTTCCTAGAAGTAATTTATCGAGATAGTATTAAGAAAGTGCACCGCACGACGTAAAATAATTACTCGTTTGTAACGCGATTAAAAATGGCGATAGCAATCATTTCTTTCTTACGTAACTGCTTGCCAAGCGTTCATCGCACTGATTGGAAAATTTATACTTTTAGTTTACTTAATAATTAGCGACCTACCGATCTTAACACGAGAGGGATACCTTCCCTAGTTATCGGTCCGATTCCCTCGAATTTTCGAGGGCCCAGATCGGCCATCTTCTTCGCCGGTTCATTCTCCGTTTCCGGCTCGCTCTCGTATTCTTTCTTCAACGTGTAAACTGGACGATTCAATTTCACAATAAATCATTAGCACTCGCGTACGCAATCAGAAAATAGGCCGACACATACAGTACGTAATTAGACACAGCTAGTTAGCGACGAACGTTAGTGATAATAAGAAACATAAATGGATTTTCGAAAATCGTTTATATTGGGCGGCTTTCATATAAAAATTAACCAACCACAATATAATAATCATAATGCTATAACGCTCGACTTGCTCAACTTATAACTGATCGATACTTACTTATCTCTCCCGGAGAGATTAGCGGCCTTTCGTCGTTCACTGGCCGATTATCGCTTTCCTCTAAGTAAGCTGCGCCTTTCGGCAATTGTCCCTCTACAATAAAATCGCAACGGTAGGTAGTTTAGTGTAACGAAGAAGAAAAAAATGTAATTCCGCAAATCTTTGATATCCTCATTCATTCTGCCTCCGATAAGCAGAAGGATTCTTATAATGGGTGCTGACCTCGCGCTTTCTGCAGCAACGTGATGGTCGGATTCTGGGCACGTGGCAATCGCGGCGTAGACGCAAGGGTGTTCAACCCCTGGGAGGGTGCCGAATGCGAATTTACGATTCGCGAGATGCCGCTCTCCTTCTTCTCCTCGCCTTCCCAGGGCGGAGACGCCTCCTTGAACAGAATCTCGTGTAAGAGCGCGCATCCTTGAACTTGTTATCATCGATGCGAGAAGTTGGTTCGAATAAAGCGATCGTACATATTACAGCTTTCCGCTCTTTCCTTTGTCAAGAGAATTTTTATTACTGTATTTACTAAAGAGTTGTCCGAATTGGATTGTATTCCGAGTTTGTTCCAAACTTAACCCTTTGAAGATGCAAAGAAACTTACAAGGAACCTTGTTTTCTCAGGGAAGATGCTGAATTCGATTCTGGCCTCAAAATTCTAAAATTCAAGACTATCACGAAACTCGATTTTAAGAGATTCTTGGTATCGCTGAGTTTAAACTTAGCCTGAAAATCTCGAATTTCGAAAGAGTAACTTCCAATGAAAGAGGATCTGGTATATCATAGGATTCATAATTAGAATTTGGAAGTTAGTTTGAAAATCAGCACTAACTGTTTGCACAGCACTGAGGAGCTTGAAATAAAGCGAATCTCAAAACTTGACGTTACTTCGTAACTAAATTACTTCGTAATTAAAAATTCTCTAAAATCATGTTTTACGTGATAATCGGATTGCTTTGGAAATTTTGTATATTCATCATATCGAATCTTTCATATTTTTAATGTTTTTTTTTTCTTACTTAAAAATCAAATAAAGCATTATCAAATTATTATTATTATGAGGATATTTACAATAATCAGATTATTGTTACATTATACCCACTATATTAAATCTACCATTTTAAATTTATTTTCGATCGTAAAATCAAATAAAGCATTATCAAATTATCCTGCATAGAGTTTTTCACTCAAATGAGCGGTTTACAAAATGAAAGGTGTGTTCGAACGGGCACGCCCACGAAGGATTAATGATTTAATCAATCACGAATTTAATTTTTACGCCAGATAAATAGCCAACGTCTCGATATAATTGACTGACATACTTCTTCCTTCGGCTGCCTCTTCCGGCTTAGTACAGGACTTTCGAATGGCACAGGACGAAATTCCTTCCTCTCAGCGACAGGGCTCGCGCCGGCGCTGGCGGGGGTCCAAACTGGTGGGATCGGCTCGTTCTTCTTCTGTGGCTCTTTCCTTCGTTCGGGACTCGGTACCTTCTCAGCTGGCGTTTGTCCTGGCGACCAAACGCCTGGCAACGAAAATTCACTTTTAAGAATGCAATTGATACGGCATATCCACGAGACCTTTGTTAATCAACGGCACTCATTGTCAGACAAATTTGGTTATCGTCAGGCGAACTAACAACATTAAAAAAGAAGGTCAAGCCGATCGATTACTTCCTATAAATAAACCCAGCTTTTATCATTCTTAAATTTATGCGTTATAATTCAATACATTAGTTCCTGATGGAAGAGCCGATTAAAGAAAGAAACCGCCAGTAAAGGAAGAAACTCGCCAAAAGGTCTTTGCTCCTGCAACAGCTACGCTGTATGGATTTGGTGGATTCGCGCTAAAGCCAACATATGAAATGTATACGGGCGCGATGCTAATCTTGGCACACAGGGGAGCATTACATAAGGGATCATCTTTTTCCCTACTACTTCCTCATTTTGCCACGTCACTGCCTATTACTAATTCAATCCGTTTCAAAACGGTTCTTTGACGTAAACGAGCAATCCGATAATCCTCCCGTTTATATCAATCGCGTAAACAATCTGGAAAGAAATAAAATACCGCGGGAAGGGTATTTTTACAGAGTTGCACGCCGTTTCTAACTTCGGAGTAATATTTTTTTAACGGCCATGAACAAAGGTTTTACTAACCCTTTACCGCGGGATCCAAATAAGAACAAATGCCACGTCGCAACGTCGCGTCGGTGACATAAACGCACAGTTATTGACGGGTGACGACGCTTGAATGTCAGATGGGGAAGACAACGTTACGAGCACGATAAAGATACATCGTCGCTACGGTGAGGCACATATGCCTCGTCGGAATTGAACCTCTCGGCCAATTTGCAGAGTCATATCTCTCGCGGTCGCGCGGCAACAGGAAATCAGGGGTAGTTCATTTGGGACGCCGGTAAAATTAGAAGCACGCGTGGGCGGCGTTAGGTATTATGAGATACGCATAATTGCAATTGGCCGAGAACAACCTGAACACAATGCCGCGACGACGCGTTTTCTGGAGCGACACGTTTTCTGCGCACGACACGTTAGCGAATCGTGTTACGCGTTCGATGAATATGAGTTCGATATGTATGAATTCGGGGTTGATCGAAAGATTCGGAATCGGATACGGAGGTAAGGAGATTGGGAGAGACATAAATATCTGGGCTTTGATTATCCGATCGAGTCGTTACAAATTTTGTCTCGGACAACCTTCAACATGCATGACTGCTGAGGTAACTGCAGTGACTGTACGTCCTTTATTGTAAAGGACAGTCCTCTAGGTTCTTTATATTTATTTTTTCTTTTTAAACTCAATTTTGTCTAATATTACGGAAAATTTCTTTCTAATTAACGTTCCAAATATAATGTACTTGGAATGGGCGAATTTTTATGGAAATTACCGACAATTTTAACTTTGTGCAAGAGCAATATTAGCCCAAACAGAACAACAAAGTCACAATAACATCAAAATAAGTCTTGATTGACTGAAAAGTGACTTTTAACAATATAATTTTCAGGATATTATTTGGATATCATTTTGATATTATGATAACTTGTGCTTAACCTGGGAGTTATCTCAGATATACTGCGCGAAAATTTCAGAAATTCAAACAGACTTCTGACAGACACAAACTACCTTGGAAATATTTCGGAATAAAATCCTTAAATTCTTCAAAGCCTTCAGCCTTTGTTCTTTATTTTCTCTAAAACACGATACGCTCACTGAGAAACTAAGATTTACTAAGATTTACATATAAAAATATATTATTAGGCACCAAGATTCGCTTTAAACGAATATACGGCCTTCTTCGCTTATTTGTGGGTAAACATTTCTCGGCTGATTTTCACTTGCTATACTATAATTGATGTTACACACGTTACAATCTATGTACGACAATAACGGCTATACATTTTCACTAATTGCAACGTACGTGCGATTAATCAGCGCTGTCGCGACGCCAGCTGCATCCAGCGTTCGAAACGTCAAAAACATAGAATTGCCATCGTTTTTGGATCGTGTACCGACATGCACACGCTATTCGCAACTAACAACCGTGGCAATGGTGATTAGTCGAAACACCGATACTGTAAGGACGACGTTCTCAGGTAACCGAAATTAATGCCCCTTCCTTCCTGGATAAATTACTAAACGAGACTACGCGTATTACTCGGGCGGAAATACGTGTACGGAGATACGCACACGCGTACGTGTGGCAGGAACTTAATTACAACCTCGTTGCTAAGAACACACACGTGGCCCCACACAATACGATCTACACCCTACGCGTAATTAATTTTATTACATCTTCGAAAGGAACGTTGGTTAACGTAATAGAAGCACATTCTCCCGATGGCGATTCCATTTCTCTTATCGCTTGTCGTTCATCATCCAATTACACTGGCTCCGGTATATTCGAAAAGTTAATTAATTAATTACCGAAAGTTCCGTTAAAAATGTTAGTAGACAAATATTCTTGTAGTTACTCGAGAAGAGGCAACATTGGATATTAATATTTCGGATTGCATCTTCAGTCATTATGCAAGATGCACGACGAAATTATTCTGTTAGTTTTCTTCACACATTCCTCGCGCAGGTTTACCTGGTTTCGCCGACGAGGCTTTAAACGTGGGGGCGAACATAACGTTTTCTGAAAGCATGAAACAACATTTTGTCAAACAAAATGTCTCGGGTTCTCGCCATTTCGTATTACTTTTAACAACGAATCTTTCTTTTTTTTTTTTTTTTTTTTTTTTTTTTTAA
>NW_017305485.1:3053142-3053733 GCF_001594115.1 Trachymyrmex septentrionalis
TTTCACGTATCTCACGATTTCTCATCGTAATTAATTCGTACGTCTGCGACAGTTTTTCTAATCTGAATCATTAACTATCAACGCGGAATATCTTGATGCTTATCGCAAGTCAACACTGCGCGACGCAAGGCATATATTACACTCCCGCGTTCAATATCATCTGGAGAGCTCTTCAAAGTTACTTTCACGATGAAACCGCCACGGTTCATTAATATAAAAGCGATCTTGATGGAATGCCGCGAAACGTGCGCAAAGAGAAGAATAAAAGCAAGTAAACTGCTTTATTCCACGACAGACTAAGAGACTGTACCAGCGCCATAATGCATTTCGAAAACTGATCGTGTAACTTGCGGATATTGAAATCAGGATTTGTCGAATTACTCTACTTTTGTTTGCGAAGTTCCTCCAATATATCTTAACATCAAATTAATTTCCTGTCGCGCCAATTATCTTATTTATTTTTGCCAATTTAACATCCGTATGTTTTCGTACGAATTTTCTCGCCGATTTAAAAGGCAATAATTTGAAAAACACTCGTAATCCTTTTCTGAGGATTTCCTTTCGGAAAGACGCGAGTCCCGAGCTTCCTCG
>NW_017305485.1:3053833-3056546 GCF_001594115.1 Trachymyrmex septentrionalis
TGTATGTTTTCGAATTTTCTCGCCGATTTAAAAGGCAATAATTTGAAAAACACTCGTAATCCTTTTCTGAGGATTTCCTTTCGGAAAGACGCGAGTCCCGAGCTTCCTCACGATCGCGGAACTACCTGTTGAAGAAATTTACGAACACCTATCACGCCTTCATCCCTCCTTCGATAATGCGTCAACTTTTCCGAAATGATCACTCACTTTTCTCCAACATCGTCACTTTACGATTTCAACGACCTCTTTTTTCTATTCGACGCGACACCGCGTATCTCAATGGGACACTCTTCTCGGCGAGACACGGGAGCAGTAGCACGGTAGGTGCCAGCCGACTGAAGCGTCGCGACGCCGCGCCGACGAGGCTCGACGCCACGCCGCGCGACGCTCACTACGCCGACGTCGGCGACGACGTCGTTCGAGGCTACTCTACACGAAATCTCGAATCCACTGCCAACAAACCGAGCTATATACATGTGTATACGTTTGCTTGGAAGCTGGATCTGAATTCTCTCAATCTTCAATCCGATGTTTAAAACAAAGTAACGTTAAAGTAAAAGAAATGACGTTCAAAAAATTTCATATGACAAATTTCTTTTTTATTCCTGCATTTAGACTGCACCAGAAGCTCTCTTTCTCGCTTTGATCAAATATAAAACGTGTACCTGTCTCGCTTTAAGTCTCAAAAGTATATATTATACTAGTTCAGCCACAGAAAAGACTTAATTCTATCATTTATCCGGGACATTTCAGTTTTTCAGTATTAATATTTTTTGCAAATCATGTCAGAAAGCATTCAATAATGATATTTTTTAAGTGTGTGTGTCTGTGTGTGTGTGTGTGTGTGTGTGTGTGTGTGTGTGTAACGCATGCAGTGATTAAGCAAAATTGCAAACGCACCTTGCCCAAGTAGAAATCCCCTGCCGATTCTTAAAGCTTTGTCGATCTCGTGCAGCAGATCACTTTCATTCCTGACTCTTCTCTTCGCAATGGCATCGCAGCCGCTCCCTTTGATTAATAAAGCATATGCCCATATCCACCAGAAAGAAAAAAATAAATAAAAAGATGCAATAAAATTAATTTCGAGCAGCGCGCCGTGAACTTGTTAGCAAGTCGCAAGCCAGAACCGAACGGCAAAGAAATTTCTTCAGCGCAAGATTTTTAAATATGCGTCGGTCATTTAAATAACAAAAAAAAAAAGAAAAGAATTGATGTGTCAATTGGAACGATGAATACAAATAACTTGTATCCACAGACGGATGCCTAAATTCGCACATTTAGTCCCGACGGAACGCACGCTGTGGCTAAACTTTCGTGCTAAAGTTAGAATAGAAAATAAACAGGCGCTTCGGTAACCGCGTCGAAAAGTTCAGGAGACTTACGAAATACAAATAACCGCAGTGAGTTAATAGTAATAGACGAGCGATGTGTCCGCACGCTTTGGCAATGTGTCAATAAAAATTAACATTGTTTTGCACGGATAAACGACTTTTGTCACACATATCGACTAATACGTCTAACATCACCGTTTTTCATATATTTTGGTTCTCTCTGCAAGAGAATTGATTGGCGTAAAAATGTTTGAACAAAACGTGCACTCGTGCCGTACCTATTGTAATATATTCATAACATGTACATACATGTACTGTCAGCAAATAAGTGGGCTGAAAGATGAAAAAAAAGCGAGCATGCAACAATACGTGGTGAAAAAAAGCGATTTTAGATGAGACTGATTTATCAAAAAAAAAATGTAAGAGAATCTTCACTTACATTAATTATATCGTCGCAATTGAAGCTTTTGACCAAATAAAAAATTTTCAAACTCTTAAAAAAAAAAGGGATATTAAAAATGTTCGTTTAAATGTCGAAAGAGAAGTTCTGTGGATTATATTCGATTATTACGGCGAGCCCCAAAATATCATCATCGAGTGACTTTTTAATTGTAAATAGAATACGATGTGCATATAAACAATTTAGTAGAGAAAAATTCTCAGTCTCCGCGAAAGGATGCGCGGACCAGCGGGCCAGTAGGCCACGTCGCGATTGAAAATAGCTGAAAACAAGACGGTGGTTCCGGCGCGCTGGCCGAAATGGCGAACGCGTCCTACGAGCGACTGGCCTATTTTCTCGCCGCGGTGTCTTTATATTTAGATTTCCATCCTCCAATGAATCACACACAACCGCCGCGGCCCGACAATCGCGGGATGAAGGAAAGACTAAACCGCAGGCAGGCCAGTACTCTACCATCATCAGACGTGGCACCATCTAAATGACAACGTCGTAGCGATCGAAAAACGCATCGTGTCGAATAGAATTTTGTGGGAGCTTCGAAATTCTTCACTCAGTGGAATCTCATTCTAAAGACTAAAATCTCACTCTTGAAGATTGAAGATTTATTCTTGAAAAAGAATGGCGAAATTTTTACTTTTCAGAGTGAGATTTCACTCTAAAGAATTTCGAGAGTTTAAAGACAGTCAATTGCATCTCATCATCTTATTATATCGAGGAAAGAGAGATTCTCTTTGAATTACCCGGTATAACGATGACAAGATTAAAGATTCTGCGACTATAATCGGCTTCGAGTAGTCGACGCGTGACGCAATTTGATAGCCTCTGTACCTCCGTTGATATCCGTTATCGCAAACTGTCGCGGTTCATTATCCGCGACGCCGTCGCAGCGCCGCGAACACGAATGTGTAACGCAATAATTGTC
>NW_017305485.1:3056646-3063666 GCF_001594115.1 Trachymyrmex septentrionalis
ATCTATATGACGCCGTCGCAGCGCCACGAACACGAATGTGTAACGCAATAATTGTCCATAGCGTCGCTTTGACGAATCGATCACCGTCTCCAAATAAATGACAAAATATACGAGCAGCACGCGTGCCGGATTTATGTAGCGGAATATTAAATCCCGCTGCAGGCGCACCCGATACCACGGCAAGTTAGGCAAGAGAGCCGGCAATGAGAGGAAAGCGCGTAAACACGCGTATTTGTTACAATATCGCGTTAACTCGCGCGTTTCGCGATACAATGAGATTCATTATTTGTACAAGACCGATCGTTGCGAGACGAGTTATTAATCGGATTACGGAATTGGAGCAATCTGGACTGTGTGATTATGATGCTGCACGACCTGCACCAACGTAAATAGATCGACGCGCTTCCGCTTTGCCGAGAGAACTAATCTTGCTCTCCGGAGCTGTGCAGGAAAACAGTACTCAAGACAGTAATGAGATTTCCGTTTCGACGCGAGAATTACCGCTTGTCTCCCATATTAAGAAAGTTCGCCCACGATGTGATAGCTGAGGCGATCTGACGAGAACGATCTGACATTTATTGGAGAAATCCCCAATTTTTCGCTTTTCAATCATTTTAACCGAGAGTCGCGATGTTTTAAATTTTACAGCTCGGTTTCATTTGTACGGAATTGAAGATGAGAAATTTGTGTGATATTCCAAAAAAAATATTTCAATTATTTCAATCAATTGCAACACGAGTGTTACTTTATCGCGCTTTATTACGCGAAATTTTATATCGCAGCTTCCGGTCTCTTTAAATCATATTTATTAAAACGAGTTTGTAAAAGGGACAACGTTGCGCCGGATAAACATTTTAATAAAGGATTAATTATACATCCTGCCTGCCATTTGTTTGTCCAACAGTCCCTTCATGTATCGTTGGCTGTTCCAGGCGGACAGATAGAAAGAATTAGCATAATACCAAGAACGTTAGTGACGACAAACACTAAGGCCATCTACGGACGTCGGACAAGATGCGCGCGTTACGTTAGTGGTTGTTAAAAGGCGTCCCTTGGCGAGGACATTCGAGAGTTCAGGACGGATTTGTTTGACTTCCGGGCGGGACACTCGCTTTCTCAGCAGCCACCAATCGGCACCAATCATCATCGCAACACGACGAGCAACACAGCAAACTCGATCGTCCATTCCAATCGCCGTAACTCACCGCCCTCGTTGTCGCTCATCGTGGAGATCTTCAGGAACTCCCGCAGATGCTTCGGCAGCTTCCGAACGTCCTGCAGCTCCTTGCCGTCTATTAGAAATTTCGCGTTGATTAGAGCATCGCCATCGTCATCCTCGTGCTCCGTCCCTCCGCTCTCGTCGAGATTGATCCCGAACTTGTTCAGCCTGCTGCGTGCCTTCTCGATAAATTCCTTCGCCATCGCGCTCATATCACCATCCGCTTTGCGCTTTATGTCCTCGTGCGAGCTGATCTTCACGACTTTGTGGCTCTTCCGCTCCTGCCGCTCCAGCACCTTGTGCACGTACTCGTCGTACATTCGCTGGCGAAATGCCTCTCCGTTCGTCGGTAACGTCGTCGGCCTCCTCACTTCAACGTTCTTACGCTGAGTCGTCTTTTCAGCGAACACCTCGGAGTCGTTTCGAGGTGTCCCCGTCGACCGCGTTTTCGTGCAACAATCGTTAACTTTGTCCTCGCGAGACTCAAACGTTCCATTCCCCTCCGTCCCCGCCAAGTTTTCCTTCTGCGTGATCACGTGGCGTTCCTCATGTTTAACACTTTCTGAGGATTTCTCCTGGTGATGCCCGTTCTCGTGGCGTACCTTCTTCAGAAACTGCCGATCGCCTACTTTATCGATCGTCTCCGTACGATTCTTTTCTACATTCCGTGACTTCTCTTGCCAAGATTCTTTTTGAATTCTCGGCTCGCTTCGATAGGTCTCCTTGAGGCATTTCTCCTCGAGACCTCGAGGTCCCGCTCGCTTATCTTCCCCACATTTTCCGTCTGTCATCCCACGGACATCGATCGGAATTTTACGTTCGCGTTCGAGATTTATGCTGATCTTTTTCGAGGTTTCTTCGAGAATGTCGGCGAGAGACGGCCTCCTCGTGTCGTCACATTGTTTCGTTCGATGAAAATGCGTTTGGAATTCCTCGAAAGCCTTCCGTTCCTCCTCTTCCGCTAATATCACGTTTTTCAGTTGATCTTCCAGCAGCTCGATGTACCTCAGCTGCTGAGCGAAGTATTCCTGAGGTAGCGAGCCCTTCTTATCGTCGTCGTCGAGCCGCCGTGACGTTTCCGTCTGCAGCTCTTTCAGTTTATCCACGATCTCCACAGCGGCCACGTGTTTCAGTTTCTCCGCTTCGCGATGTCCTCTACGCGGCTCCAGACGACTCCTCGGCGGACTCTGATCGAAAATACTCGTCGTATCGATGCACGATCTGTCGACAGTGACCGCGCGCTTCGGCAACGGCGGTACCTCGAGCTTGTCGTCGATCAACGCCGGATTCACGTGCTTGCCAAGATCGATTGTCTTCCTGAGGGGCGGCGTCCTCTTGCCAGCGGCGTCCATCGATCGATCGGTAACGATCGTACCGTTCAGCACGATCGGGCACTTAACGTTATTCGCTGACGATCTCTCTGAATCTCTCTGAGTTATCGCGTTGTCGTTTGCCGACGATCGATGTCCAGCCTGGGCGGCGGAACGTGTCGCAATCTTAAGCCGATCGGACTGGGCCACGTGACCACCGCTCGGCTTATCGTCGCCTCTCGTCGTCGCGAAGAATAACTCGTTCGCGGTGGCGCTTCGGCAATCGTGTCTGGCCAGATTGAACCAGTCGTTCGGCCGTGGCTCGGCCTTGAAACATTCTTGACCCCTGCGCCCAAAAGAGTCGCCAGTGGCGTCATCGGTTATCGTCTTCGTCTGCTGATCCGCGAGTGTATCGTTTCGAGGACCGTTTCGTTCTTCCTTGATGATTTCCAGCAGCCTACTGCTGGAACTCTCGATCGTGCTGTCTCGGCGACTCGCTCGAGTAGTCGGCTTCGGTGTTTTCGAAATCGCGTCGTCGCCCTCTTTGATCGGACGGATCTCAACTCGGTACTGCGGCAGAGGAACGTAGTGTGGCTGGTCCTCGCGGTAACTGTACCGGTTTAGGAACTTTCGGTGAAGGTCCAGCAGGGTGTCGGCACTCGTGCGCACCTGCGTGGCCTGTTGCGACGGCGACAGGCATATCAGAAGCCTCGGGTCCGTCGTAGTGAGCGCACGCCACCGTGGTTCCCGGTGGTTCTCCATCTCGTTCTCCGACGACTCTGACAACTCAATATTAATGCTTTTCGGCAACTTGGCCCGGTCTGAAACAGCGTTCGTAATGTCGTTAGGACGATGACGCTCGCCGGTCTCGTCCGACGTTTTCGTTAGTCCGTGCCGTCGATCACTCACTCCATGCATTGAGTTTAGTCGTTGAGCGTTATCGTGCGGATGCGCGGGCGCGTCACTAACGAACCTCTGTAGAGTCCGCAAGCTCTCGAAGATGTTGAACTTTGGCGTAGTGATCTCGCCTATCACTTGCGGTCCGTACGGCATCGACCGAATCCTCTCAACGCAGAGCTTCCTGAGAGAGGGTGGTTGCCGCGACACGTCTTTTGCGGCTATCTCAGAAGTTTCTGAGGCCGCTTTCTTCAATGGCGCACGATAAAGATCCTCCACGGGCGAGTAAGGGAGGCGAGGCTGGGGCGATTTCGAATTCTCTCTCGGCGTCGTCTCATTTACCGATCTTTCCGTGTTTTTCAGCAAGGCGAGCTTCCGCTTCAGGGATCCTCCCGCTTCTCCGTCTTTCGAGCTCTCCTCTCTCGTCTCGCGGACAATCGCGGTAATATCGGTCAACGACGCTTCCAACGGACGATGCTTCACGGTGTTCAGGGACGTGGTGCTGCTGGACGAGTCGTGTCCTTGAACATCGATCAACTCGTCCTCGAGCGAGGGACTCTCGCTCACTGGAACGTCCGTTCTTCGAAAGCTCGCCTCGTCGTCGGACGAATTCCTCGTGTCGCTCTCTCGGGATGAGACACTGCGCGTTTCTTCCTCGTGCTTTTCCTCGCGCCTCTCCTCGCGCTTCGACTCCCACGTCGAATACTTCGAATTGCGAAGGCCATCGCGCTGGTTAGCGCTCGTACTCTCCTCGTGTCGTTCGATTATTCTCGTCTCCGACGTCTCACTCTTCACTATTCGTTCGTGGCGGGAGCCGGGTGTCGATTTCTCGTTCTTCTCCCCCCCGATTTTTCCCTCGGGTTTCTTCTTGCTCTTTGAACTCGACGTGCCCATCGCCGATTTGTCTCTCACCGAAAAATTCGTACGAGTACCTGATTCACTGCGCCCCGGTGATTCGCGATTCGCCGTAGATTCGCCGTCCTTCCTTCCCGAATTCGCACGTCTCTCCTGACCCGAGGGATACCGGCGCACGTCGGCCTCACCCTCCTGCCGGCACGACGACGCGTTTTGATCATATGCCGCCGGTGCAGCGGGCGTCGCGAGTTTCCCTTCCTCGCGACGCGTTATTTCCGTGCTAGTCGTGCTTGCCAACGTGACGACGTGCGTAGCACCGGTGCCGCGCGAGCGTGACAGATCATCGTCGCGAATACCCGATGACGCGATCGATCGACCGCCCTCGGTTGAAGCTTCAACGTTCCCGGCCGCTGTCGGAGCGGTGTCGGCGCGTCCGACCTGATTTATACGGCCACGAATCTCATTAGCGCGAACGATCGTCGAGATGAGGTCACGCGAGCTCGAAAAACCATCGCCATAAATTGGCCGACCGGTCGTCCTCAACGTGCAAGAAGAACTCTTGCAAGCTCCGGGAAGCCCCGGCCGTCGTGGCAGCCCGTCGTCCGCCGCTTCGCAACTCGCACGCTTCCGCGCGGATAAATCCGTCGACTCGACGCGACGTTCGCGTCCGTTCGCCGCAACAGACGTCTGATGAATCTTCGCGCCGCTCGAGATATAGTCTATTTCAGGTGGCGTCGGCGGTCTCTGAGGCTCGCGGCCGAAACTGGATGACCTCTTCGGCAGAGGCGGCGGTCGCTTCGTTTCCGACCGGGTTACTTCGCTCGACGACGAATCCGAGATGACCGAATCAACTCCGTCGTCCACTCGTGATACGCTGTGATTAACGATCCTGCGAGTCTCGACGGAATCTTTTCGCGGAACATCGCGGTTGCCTGATTTTCCGGGTACCTCGACTACTGCCGACGAAAATTTATTACCTCCCGCTTTACTTACATCCGCGTCACCGATATCACTTACAGTCACAATACTTGTCAGGTTTCTTTCTAGCTTCTCCGCTTCATTATTTTCCTCACCGTCTTTCGTAGTATCATTTTTCACAATCTCAATTTTCTCAATGATACAACAACGGTCCTCGAGGTTGGAATTAGCTCGCGTCGCGTCTACTAAAATTTCCAAAGATTCATTATTCAGGATGTCGTCCTTCGCATTCATTTGTTCGCTCATCGTTTCAGCCACAGGATCAGTGTCTTTCACCACTTCGATTTCAGGACTCGCGATACTTTCAACGGAATCAGGCTCGACGTTCTCAACCTCGTCGCAAGTGTTCGCTTTATCGCGTGAACACAATTCCGAAATGTCATTCTTCGTCGTATCAATCTTAATCTTAATATCGCATTCCGACTTGTCATCAGCCGATTCGATCTTGTCAGTATCAACCCTTCTCGCTTCGACGTCATCCGTCGATGTCATCCTCTCGACAGAATGCGACCTGTCCTCGCGCCGATACTTGCTGATTTCCTCGTTGATGAAATCTCTGATATGCTGGGCCTCGTCCTCCGACAGTCTTTCACCCTCCTCTTGTATAATGTCCAGAAAGCTGCTGGCGTAATGCGACACCGACATCGCGCGCGACTTCCTCGTTTTCCGACGCGGCGAGCTAGCTGCTTTCTCGAAGGATCTGCTCTCTGCTGCCGCGAAGTCGCATGCAGCTTTCTCGAGAGATCTCCCCTCGTCCTCGATTACTTCCTCGGAGAAACTCGGTAGTTGCAGGTCCTCGATGAAATTTCGCAGCTTTTTCTCCACGTCTCTAGGCATCACGGTGGCCCACATCAGAGTCGGGGATTCCATTTCCGGTTTGGGAAACTTCTTCTGTGGCACGTATTGCTGCCCGACCCGATCCCTTGGCTGGAATTCCACGCGATCCTCGGAGTCCTGTCCCCCGACCGACTCTGCATCGGATTCGAATTCGACGATCGCTGACCCACAATCGGCCTCCGCATCGCTGTCATTGACTTCTCGGATCTCCAATCGGGTCTCATTCGCTCGCTTCGAGAGCTTGCTCTTTGTACAACCGGAAAGCGGTCTTACCGATTCCACCGGTTCCGATACCGTCACTATCGTTGCCTCCTTCAACGCTCCGTTACCATTTCCGGTCTCCAAAATGCCCACCCCGGCGATATGGCCGATCGTCGCTTCCAGAGGTAAACTGCTGACGGTCGTGATCTCGATTATCCCGGGACGAGATTCCGCCAGGTCGATCTTCTCGATTCTGCGCTTATCGTTCGGTCGGAATCTGCATCCGTGATTCAACGAGGATCCGCCCCGGTCCTCGTCTTCGGTCAGGTCGACATTCCCCGGAACGGGATTCTCCGCGGAGACGGAGTCGTTCGTCTTCGAGTTGCCGTCGTCGTCGTCGTCGTCGTCGTCGTCGTCGCGCTCGTTCCTCGAGGTCGGACGATTCTCCTCCTCGAGCTTCCTCTGCTCGGCCTTTCGCGAGGATTCCGTGACGTTCGTCGGTGGCTGAGGAGGTCGCCGTCGGTTCCGATTCCTGCGGCTGCGGTTGCGGTTGCGCGCATTGCCCTGCGGCATTACGGCGCAGTCCTCCGCGTCGGTTGCGTAATCCAGAAGGTCGCGGTGTCCTACGATGTCGCGAATTTGTGGAAAAATTCGTAGCGCACGTTTTCGCACGTCGTCCTCTCTCTCTCTCTCTCTCTCTCTCTCTCTCTCTCTCTCTCTCTC
>NW_017305485.1:3063766-3097164 GCF_001594115.1 Trachymyrmex septentrionalis
TTGCCTTCTCCTTTGTCCTCTCTCGTAGAATTCTCGTCGGAAATATCGCGTCACAGTCGTTTTACGGTAACTTTTCCGACCTTCTCCGCTTTCTGTTTCTCTTCGTTTTCTTTTATCTAATATCCGCCACGAGTTTCCCGACTCGGGATTTTTCTTACACGCCCACGTACGTGCGTTTGACGCGCCCTTATTTTCACGTTTAAAGACGACTGCTCGTTACGATTTTCCCGCATCGTCCGGAAAGTAGCAACGGGATTTGAAAGTTTCTAAGAGTATTACGACGGAAAGATGTTACCGTACTGCATTTTGCAGAAAGTTACAGCTTCAATTTTTCCCACGAATTTCTATTGGACACGAAATGTTCCATTCCGACTTAAAGAAAAGATAAAATTAAAATGGAGTTTTTTTCTTTTTCTTTTAATTTCTTAGTCAACTAAATTTATTTCGATGATTGTTGTTCAGTTTAAATACAGTTCTCAATTCTTGAACAATTCCAGCATGCATCTCAATATCCCCGAAATATTTCCGTACCGGAATTCTCAAGGAAACATACTGTCCCAATTTTTAATACACCGCATACTTTACCTACGGGATATTTACTCATATTCCAGCTTCCTTTTACGCGAGACAATTCGGCAGGCTCTTAGAAAGATCGTTCCAGACAATCGCAATCGCAAGATGATGCTTGATGAAGAAAAGAAGGAAGAAGATATCGTACAGTATTTCATGCAGAAAGCGTGGTCCAGCCCAACATTCCTAAATATATAATCTCCGATAACAAAGCGTCCTTACCTTTCTTAGCGTCGCTTCGTTGCTCGCTCGGGCAGCTCTTCAGAGTACCGTTCTGATTGGCGTAGCTCTGCTCGACTTTTGTGTCATCTGAAAGAAACGGTTCGATGTTGCAATAGACAGCACGTATCATCTCTCAGAAACGTTTCATTTATTAAAAACTCGCGATAGCAAAAGAGCGATTAAAAGTGCCTTAATATATAAATAAATGAAATTAGATGAAAAAAATTTTTTAATTAAGCACATTTCAGCAAAACTGTTTTACGATTTACGCCGTACAGTCTCAACCGATGAATTCCTTCACACGTCACATTTTTATGACAGATTTTCCAGGCGCGAGTCGGTTTGTGCCTTTCGCAACGGTGCCGGTTAATCGATGAACATCCGCGACTTTGCAGAGTGCACGCACGAAGTATGACAACGACAAACGTGAAGCGTCGTACGTTGCCGAGGCACGAACGAGTGCGTTAAATTTAGGCGAGAATTCCAACGACGACGACGACGACGACGACGACGACGACGCCCATGTTAACTGGCCGCGATTCAGCGGCAGAACCGCGACCTGTAGGATACGTGAATCGCGATTATGCACTGAGCCATACGAGTAGAACCAACGAAACCACCCACGAGACGCGCTCGTGTCCCCACCCGTATGGAGTCACGTGTTTCGTGCACGTATCCACGTCGATCCAGGTGAATTTGTATCACTCACACACGATGGATGATTACGCGACTGAACGAATGGGAACTTCAATACACCGTCGTCGGTGTCGGAAGTCCACGGTCGTCTGTCTGTGTGTCGGTCGTACGGAGCGACCCAAAACTTTCAGGCTCTATCTTCCGAGAGATATGGGGAGCTTTCCAGCAAGGGACATGGATGACATAGTGTAACACAGTGGATCATTACATTCTTGTTTGACGAAGATGAAACGATCACTAGGTCTATTTTCAAGATTGCCACAGAAAATAAATATTAAAAGTCCTTAACTTTTCCAGGTTTTTTTTTTCCGGATGGAAATGGAAAATTTTCCAATATAAAATATGTAAATTTTAATACATTGAAAGCCAAGAATTGTAGGAAAGCTAAGCTATATTATTAAAGACAACGCAAAACAGATTAGAGGAGCGTACTAAAATTTTGGATGCAAATTCGAGCCAACAAAAAATAAATTAGTATTGGAAAAAAAACGCAGTTACGAAAAAGGGCGATCGAATAGAGATACTCTGAATAAAATATAAATTTTAATTGTTTTATTAAAATTGTTCAAAGAGTGCGAGTTTTGAACGTATTTCACTACAAATGTCAGATATGATATTAAAAACTTACAATTATCTGGAATAGGAGTAGTTTAAGGAAATTGTGAGCAAATTAAAAAATTCCAAACTTGTTTACATTTTCTCCTGACTTTTCCCGGTTTTACCAGTTTTCCAGTTTTCCGGTCTGTGTGTTTTCCAAACCTGAAAGTTTTTATTGTTACACTGAAGACAAATTTTAATAAATATTTGTTTGAATAATTTCTACATAAATATTTATTTAATACAAAAATCAAACTATCATCTTTTTTATTAAATAAATATTTATTTACTGTAAGTAAATGTTTATTTACAATTAGTACTATTCAAAGAAATACGTATTAAAATTTAGAAATTCTTTTTCAGCGTGCCCTAGATTGTATCAAAATTATCTTTCTCGCTTTTGTCGAATATCAAACATATTATATCTCACTATATAAGTTCCAAATATTATATGTATTGTAGTTTAACCACAGAAACAACACTTACAAAACTGTAGTACCGGCCAAAGACTAATTAATTACTATTATTTTAAATATTAAAAGCTATTTTTAATATTAAAAACTGTTATACAGTAAACTTTTCAGTACTTTAAATAAGTAATTAATTACTCCCTTCCAGTAATTAATTGACCAGTATTAAATGAACCAGATTGAATTTCCAGTAATTAATTAACTAATATTAAATTAATCAGATCAGATGGAAAACAGACCTATACTGTATCTCTTGCTGGAAAGTACCAACTTGTCGATCTTCCGGTGTTCCGCTCGAAGCTTGACTCGCTCCGGTACTTAGATGCGTTAACGTGGAGCGCCGTATAAGCACTTGACAATTTTCCGAAAAAATTCTGCGGAGAGAAACGTGTCAACCTTCCTCTTTTTTTTTCCCCCCTTTTATTTTTGGAAAGCACACAAACCCGGGATATTTATGGAACGGTGATGTGTAACGTGCCCGCACACAGACGCGAAACTATAGCACGCATTGACGCTCGTAGGGGGATACATGAGCACGTACGCACGCACACGAATCCCTCCCCCTCCCCCTCTGAATTCATGAATAGCGCCGCTTCCGAGTTGGACTTCCTTCCGAGCGTACAATGCCGGCGGAGTGACTCTGTCGCGCGAGCGCACCCATCTATTCTCCGCACTTTTCATTGCGTCACGGCAGTCGCGAACGGACACACGCGGGTACGCGGTAGTCGCACGAGATCCGGAAGTGACGAAACATTTTTTTTCTTTTTCTTTCAAGCAAACGCCCCCGCCATATCTCGGTGTGTCAACGCACGTAACTAAAATAAGGACCGGGTTTGAAGTCTCGACGATAAAAGCTGTAAAAATCCTGTACGCAAATACCCACCCATGCACGTCCAATCTCGCCGATGTTGCAACCTTGCAGTTACGCAACGAGTCGCCGCGCAATAAAATATATATATATATATATATCACATTAATTGCATAATGGGATCGAAGAAGCTTACGCAGCGGGGATTTGGACTGTCACGGACAAGACACGAACGCGATGGGAAGGGATAAAAGTCGGGACTTAACTGCGACCACGCAGTACTATCGCATAATCCTGCGACTTTTTGAAAAGGCAAACAAATGTTTTCCCTCATTCCATCTCACAGAAAGAGTGGTTCTGAAACATTAAAAAGTTTAGCTAGACACAGATCTGAAAATAGAGATGAATGTGACTGAAAAAAATTAGAAAATTATGAATAAAAAATTCGGTAAAAAAAAGTTTTCTGCTTAATCTCTGGAAGTTTTTACTCGCGATCACAAAAACATTCACAGATCAAGAAAAAGAACCGTTTTGCTGAGTTTTTAATACAGAGTTTCTGACTTTTTTTTTTATCATTTGCAACATTTTTATCTCTACCTGAAAATTTTGTTTGCATCGTCAAAATAATTATGTAGGATGCCCAAACTGGTTGCTAGAATATTAAAACTTTTTGCAAAAACGTCGAAAATCAACGCTTAAGCATTTTAATTAATAATTATTATTACAATAATTTGTTAATAATAATTAAATATATATAATTAATAAAAATTATTAACAATAATTATTCTAATAATTACTTGGATGATCCGAAATTATTATCAGATATGTATCCGGCTAAATTTTCAAATATTTTCAGCAAAACTTTTTTTCGCGTCAACCGCACGACAATTGATGCAAACGGTGATTTTTTTTTTCAATCTACGTAAAGTTACGTAAAATCTCTGTAAAAATCTGGCTATCGCAAGAAAGGGAGGTCCTCTCGGAGGAAAATTACGGAGGCGAATTTCCCTGGGGGCAAATTAGAGGGAAACGTTTCACGCGAGCAACTTCCAGCCGGGGCGACGGGCCCATTGGCCACGGGCACGTTAATACACGCGATGGGCGAAATGGGTGTGCCGTCATGCCCCGAAGGTGCCAAGCCCACGTTTCCGCGGTTCGCGTCTTCCATCTTCGTCCTCCACAACTGCCCTGCGCTGCGCCCTTTTCGTCCTTCTCGCCGTCCGACCGTGAACTCCCTCACGACGAGGGATTTCCTTCGATCCGATCGCCACTGTCGTTCGTCGCTTGCGCAATCGACCAGCATGACATATTTTATTGCCCGACGACTCTGTCCGTTGCATAATCGATCACCCGGCGTCACGCTCCGCGTAGATTCGACGAACTATTCCAAGACGTGCCCTTGCAGTTGGGTTTCGTACGGGAAGAACAGTTTCGCTGGGCCCGAGTAAATATTTATTTACTTAGAGCATTATAAATATTTACTCAATAATAAGAAATGATGATTAAAGCAAATTAATGGTTCTTGTACTAAATATATCATTATAAAGGTTTAGTTGGTACTATTTAAACAATTGACTTATTAAAATTTAGTATTTCTTTTCAGTGTAAAAATTTCAAGACACAGATCTGAAAATACAATAATTTTGATAAACTATCAAAATAATTACGTAGGACACTCAAACTAGAATGTCAAAACTTTTTACAGCATTCTAACGATCATTATGTTTGAATTTTATACATAACTATCTTGATGATTTAACAAAATTATTTTCAGATCTACTATATATCTACCTAAATTTTTGAATAAAATAAAAAGAATTGTTCCTTTCGTCAAATCAAGCGCGATTTTTTCATAAAGATTTTTTTATCGTTACTTTCAACTGTACTAAAAAGCTACGTCATTTTTATGTAATCGCATAAATATTAAAATAACAATATTTATTTATATAATAACATATCTTTATATATTCCTTTTTGTTGGAACACTTTCAAATTATACCAAACTCAATTTCCGATAGTGCGGTGAAATTTATTTACTACTATCGATTTTGACTGTCTAAAGCAAGCCTTGTACAGTATTTTTCATGTAAGCGAACAATTGCCCTAAATATCTAATGCGTAGCTTGTTCGCGTTACGATAAAGGAACAATTTCCGTTCGTACAAGCCCGCTCACAAACGGGGATTGCTATTTCCGGTGGTATATTGTTCGATCGAGGCTGCGACTGGGACTTGGACGTAAATCGAAAGCCGTTCCATCGGCCATAATATCGGCGCATAAATGTCAGAGTACAAAAGACTGTCGCGAAGAAATTGTTATGGTGATTTTGTCGATAGCCTCGTTAACTTGGACAAATATCGCTCGATATTATCACCGTCAGAAAGCTCATACGGAGAATAATACCATTTAAATAATAATAGCCATGTATTACCATTTAAAAAATATATGGGGGGGGGGAAGGCCACAGGTCTTTCTCTTTATGATCGAGTTTCATCATAATAAAATTTCAAGCGCGTTCATGAATGCGACACTCGAGTTTATTAACAGGCAGCGTCGATAGCACTTAGGGCTCTCGTGCATCCTCTATTTAAAGAATCGGATGACCCTCGAAAAGCGAACGTAATGACGCATCGCTAATTGCACTATCTCGTTCGTCGCAGCAAGAACAGACCATAAATGACGCTCGAATTTCAGTGGCAAGAAGAGCGGTGTCGCGAGTTGATGTTAACGCGAGTTGGATTGATGATTGGAGAGAAACTTTGGTTATTACCGGTTCATGAAATTCGCAACTGATTAAGTTCAAATAACACGTTTATGCAAAATCTCGATCAAGATTTATAATATTCGATTACATTACTTTAATAGCATTTACTTGTCTTAAAAATTTTACGAGAACGCTATAAACGTTTATGCACAGTGAGGAAAAAACGTCGAAATATTCGCAAGCAAATATAGTATACAAATGATATATTTTTCGATATTTATTGGTTATAGAAACCCGAAACTGTAATAACGAAATATATACTTTGCGAGATATATGTATCTCATTAACGGCAAAAAAATTAAACGAATGATTTATTTGCCAGAAATAAAATTTTATTTCGGTTTATTCAAATAAAGATTTATTTCGGTGGAATAAACATTATATCTCACAAATAAATTTTTCAGCATTTTTTTGTCTCAGTGTAGAAATGCGGGCTTTTTCCGATGTGTTTCGACGTTAAATCGCTTTTTTTTCCGATATGTTCCGACGTTTTTCTAAATCTCTTCCCAAATTGAAGTTAATCGCTACCTACCGTTCCGCGTTTCGACATCGAACACGTTCGAGCTCTCGCTCGGTATCCGGTCGCGAGAGAAGTCCGAGATTTCCTCGGTCCTTACGAGATTATCGAATTCCATCCCCGCGGCCTCGCGACCTTCGCCCTCGGGTCTCAATCCTCCTTTTTTCCATCGTTCGACAGACGTTCCCGAGCGCTCCACCTCATCCTTGAAGCGAACGGTTTTGTTCTCGCGCGAACCGGGGGACACCGGTTCGCCGTGTCGACTCTTCAGAATCGGCGCCCTAAAAGCGAACAAGTCCATCATCGTGCGCTCGATCTTCAGGTGTTCCTCGACGATGCGGTCCAGGGTGTCTGCGTACGATCTGCGATCGAACAGATCGTTTTCACGGATCGAGCTCTGAAAGCCCCGGTTGGGACCTTCTAGACGCTGATGTCCATTAGTTTCGGGTCCCGCGGGAATCGCCACGGTGTTCATCCGTCTGAAATCAAGGCTGTTCAACTTGTTCTCGAAGTTCTGCCGGGTCTCCGTGTTACGGAAGCACGGCGGCGGGTCGATGAGGAACTTCAGCGCTTCCAGGTGCTCATAATATTCACGCTCGAGCTCCCCGGCCCTTCTTCCGGCGACGTTGACTTCCTCCCATCGTCCGGTGTCATCGTCGGTGCCGTTCGACGTTTCCACGCTTTTCGCAGGGATCTTCCTCTTCCTTTTCAGGTGGATTCCATTAGCCGTCTTGGGGATTCCCACGTCCTTCGATTTGATCTCATCGTTGTTGATAAGCTTCCTTGGTTTCGTACGAATCTCACGCTTGCTCCGAGCCCTCGCGAGTCCTCGCCGTTTCCATGAAGCGCCGAAGCTACGTATCGTGGTTAAAAATCGGGCGTTGGATCGCGACGGAGTCACCTTCTGCGGACCTTCGAAGCGACGATGATGAGGTTGATAACGTTGACGACGCGTGGGTGGTCGCTTCGTCATCACCAGTGGATCCGTCGTCTCGCAATTGCGCTGTCGCTGCGACGACGACTGTCGCTGGTTCAGCGTCTTGATACACCGAATACAATCGAAAAGCTTCATCTTCATGGAGAGTCATTTATTTTTCAATTTGTCACCTCTACTTTCATCGCATGATTTGTCACGACGAGTTCACCCAGCGCGCCCTTTCTTTCCTCATTACGCAATCGCACACGGATTCATTAAACAGCGATTCGCGACCATTGTACCGTCGGATAATACGCGTATTGTTGACGATCGCCATCATTCACAGGCATTCCCGCTGTTGTACGCGTTTCCTGATTGAACGCTCATCGGCATTGCCCCGCATATTTGCTTGAGCATTCACTAAATTGTCGATCAAATTGATAAAAAAAAAAGAACTACACGAGAAATTACATTATCATAAAGCGGAGGATCAGGGGATCGATCACGTGATTATCAATAATAATTTACACTTTCTTTATTTTCTTGCGTTTATTTCTTTTCTGAAATTTTCAAATCTCCCCGCGTCGAGAGGAAATTAATCGTGATTACTCACATTTGCAAATTTTTATCACAATTATAATTATATTTGTATGAGTCCGTAATTCTTTTTCCAATTTATAACATTTTGTCTCATTCTATGGCCCACTTTTAAACACCTTTATTCTGGAAACTCTGTCAATGATCGTGGACTGTCACACTTTTTCTCTAACATTACAGAAATTTATTCATTGCGAGCGATCTTTTTCCGATATGGACTCAAGGATCAGTTGCACTTTTTTTTACTAGAGGATAAGGTCTTAAAGAAATTTTATCAAAGCATACTTGCGATTGCATGTATTGTGAATTTTTCTAAGTGTTTATCCACTGAAAAAGAGGATGGTTCATCACATCAGTGTGAATCGAAACGTTTGGGATTTGGATTTTACATCTGAATCGGTCAATATACAAGTATTAATTGCAATATTGTACACATCGTGCTTAACTCATCGCTCTGCATTGTCTCTTATAAATTTTAATTCGCCGAGTCTTCAAATACTTGGTTTAATTAACAATGTTCACATTTCACTTTTCCATCAATGACTTCTTTCAGAAAATCAGGCGGTCGATCCCCGATCCTCGATCACGAAAAAAGCCGAAGACCTTCGCGATTCCGGCGCTCCTTTTTGAAATAAGCGACTCTTCGAAACTTGATTGCTCGGCGCGGCGCGCTCGACAAGGTGTTCCCTGATACTGAACGAGAAAGGTAGGTCCGCAGGCGTCGGCCCAGCGAAGGAAGAAGAGAAGAAGAAGAGGGTCGCCTCCTCGGTGTAGGGTCTTCTTCCCGGAGAGCCAAGGGTGCGCCCGCACGGAATTGCAGTATATCGTTGTGGTGGCAGGTGTACGCTCGTGTACATGAGAATATACGCGCGGGCCGGGGACAGGTGTGTTGCGTGTGTGCGTGAACAACACGCACGCATGTTCGACGCACGGCGTGGGTATGCCCCTGTCTGAATGCGCACTGTACCGCGACGACGAGCGGGCAATTTGGAGAAAAGAGCCGGGTAATAACGACCGGAGTGGGATGATCCGCGTACATTTATGGTCCGTACACGTCATACGTTGTGGACTTATTAGGCTCGTTATTATCCAGTCATCCGAGGACTCGAATCAGCCGCTAATTATCGGCGATTAATTGGAGACAAAAAAAAATCTCTAATAGTCTCCAGCTTTCGAAAGCCAATATCTCTCGATTATATGAAGATTTCCGAGATAATTATTCCAACCACAGCTTTTTCCGTTTTTCCAGCTACACGCGTGAATATTTTTAACCCCTTCGAACCTAATTTTATTGGAATCATGATTAAAAAATCTGCTTTAAATTCAATTCAAAATATTTTAATTGGTAGTTTATACTAAACAATGAAATTTTTCAAAATTTTGATTACTTTTCCAACGTCTACATTATTATGTATATCCGATCTCATCTGTTGTCGATAGAATTAAATAATTTCAACGAGACAATGTCTCGAAATTTTATATAAAATAAATGATTAAAATAGTCTGAAGCAGTTAGAAAGTGAAAAATTGATCAAATTAGAAAAATTCATTCCTTGTCAGTTCGATTGGAAGAAAATTTTAATTATTCCTGTTTTTCTCCTATAATAATTGCTAAACATCGATAAACAACGCATGAAAAGCCAGCATAATTAATTCGACCAAAACGTCACCGACGCTACCTTCGGTTTCTGCGGTTGTCGCATATAAAGGAACCGGCCGCCATTGTTCGCCGTTGAGATCATCGGAGATAATTAAACTACGCGCATTGTACGCTCAGTTAACTGGCAGGATTATTGTGCTCGATCAAACATCGGCGGTCATGCGTGGGTAATTTCTGGGTTCTCCGACGTAACGCGATGCAGGAACTAGAACGATCGGAGTCGTAAGTTCTGAAATTGTTAATTATTAATAAAAGTATCAATGCGCGTTAATTGTCTTATGGTTCATCAATATTCTAGAGATTATTTACGCAATTACGATACTCGCGCGATTGCTTTATAAATTTATTATGTTACTGCAATTATTTCGATTATTAGCGCTGCAATTATAAGCGTGTATAAAAGTGTAGCGTTAAAAATTTATTGAAAAGTAACGATTTGCTTTGATACCACCTGAGATTAATCGGGAATCGATATCAAACGCGGCGGCTTATTGCTCAAACAACGACTAAATTGAAAAGTAGACTCGTAAATTCGACGCTATATTACGTAACTTAATTAATCATGAGCTTATTCGACGCCATTCGTCAAAAGTTTCTGTCAGATATGGTTTGTAAATTGTTAATTATCGAAGTACGCTTGTATCGAACGTTCCCTCTTGTTAATTTTACAAGGCATTTTACAAGTAAATACAATTTTCAATTATGCTAAGAGCCAGTGTTCCATCACTAGCAGAACAATGTGAAAATTGATGTTTGCATAAGGAAACGGAGAACTTACTGGCAACGTTCCTCTCCGACTCCGTCCGTGTGCGCGTTGTCGTTGTGGTCCTTGTGGTGATCTCTGCGGCACACAAATGACAGAATTACGATTACTTCTCTCTCATAAGCGAGCGAGAGATCGATCGATCGGTTTTCGCCGAGAGAATACCTACTGTTCTGAATTTCGGTAGTGGTGTTCTCTTGCAGACTGCTCCTGTAGATCCTCCTTTTCGGCGAGCCGATATTTTCTCTGTGAAAAAAAAAACAGATGAATCAAGATAAAATTTCTGGTCGAATTATATTAACAATAACAGAACAGAATAAAATTCTATTTTATTACACTAAAAAAAATTTTCTAAATCTAATTGTTAAGTAATTTTTTCCTTAAATGATTGTTTCAAAGTAAACATTTATTTATAGTTATATATACTTACTATTATAGTTATATATACAAGTAATGTATGTTTACATTTAGTAAATATTTACTCGCAGTAAAGAAATATTTATTTGGAAACTGTTCAACAAAAAAATTACTTAGATTAAAAAAATTCTTTTTCGGTGTGCTACAAAGAAATCTAAGTATTTCGATCACTTACTGGTTGAGACCGAGTTTCAGCTGCTCCCCAGAATTACGTAACAGAGCGTGCGCCTCGCTGTTAGTCAAATCTCGAGTGCTTCTTTCGTTAATATTACTGATCAGATCACCCTCTCTCACCCCTTGTTGAGCTGCCTTGCTTCCTGGATTCACCTGGAACAGGTAACCGTGCGGTCAAAAAAGTTTCTTGACGATATACGTAAGAGTTAGTTGAGTTATGATCGCTTAACACAAATTAATGCGAGTAAATACGATTTAATTATATCGTGAATCGCTGAGCGAGTTATCAAACCAGAAAAGTGATTGAGAACCACTGCAGGCCTTCAGTGCGCCTAAAGGCAGGCAACTTCTCAGACGTCGACACGCGACGCTGTCTGAAAACGGCCGCACAGGCGAACGACAAATTACCGTCACGGTAGATCAAAACACGATGAAATATAAAAATGTCACAGAATATTTGAGATAAATATTGTAACGTAAATGATACAAATATATATATATATATATATATATTTGTACTATTTATATTATAATATTATATTAAATATTAAAAAATATATATCTATATTTGTACCATTTAAGATTATTAATTTTTTCATAAATTGCAAAAGCGTTCGTGTATATTTATTAACTTTTAGAGTGTATATTTATTAACTCTATAATTTTAGATAATATAATCTTATAATTCATTATTTCATTATATCTTTGCCTCAAAATGTGTGACACTATTTCAGCTATTATAGATTTCCCATCCTGTAAAGGTTAAAAAAGTGGCAGATTACCTAGTTAACTTATAGATTTAGATTTAACCACTTAACCTGATAATAATAAAAAAATTATATTTCTTTAGCTACAATCAGTCATTGATGGCTTTGTAGTGGTAACTTTAAGAGTTACACACTTCAAAATCATCAGTTTAAATTTTTAAAAAATTTGTACATTATCAGATTGATGCCTGTTTCTAACAATGTAGTTTAATTTTAATCTCGGTTCAACTAATTCGTTATCTTTTTCTAGTTCTAACTCCGCACAACACGCATTTCCAAAATAAAAAAACAAAAGATATCTTAAGAACGTCAAAAAGATATATATTAAAAATATTTTTTTAAGCATCTTATATCTCAAATTTGAACTTTTTATTGTCTGGGAAAAATTAGAAAAAGAAAAACAATAAATTAAACCGAGATTAAAGTTAATCTACATTACAGTAGAAACGAGCGTAAGTCTCACAAATTAACTAGAGAGTGGAAAATCAAATCTATGTAAAACAAAAAAAAAATCGCATCAATCAGTCGAGCTTTCGACAACGCTGTTGACATTGCAATGACAAAATTGAACGAAGGATTCATAAGGAATTTCTTAAGGTAAATCTAGAAAAATTAACTTTCTACCGGCGACGTCTCTCCGCATATCGAGTTGAGATTTAAGTTCCAAACGCTTAAGATTCTCACCATGCTGTCGCATTTCCGTTGGCCGGATGCGACTCGGAACTTCAACATCTCGGAGAACTCCCTCGTTCGATACTCTCGTGGTTGACAAAACGCTACCGCGGCACGTGAAAATAGCTAGATAGAAAGTCTCGTTCTGATCTTGCTCCTTTGTCACCACAGAAACTTTTATCGTCAAACGTCGTGAGCTTTAGAACGTTCAACTTCTTTTATTCCATATCCACGAAACAAACGGCGCGTGTGTGGTTTCCTTACTTTGTAATCTGCTTTTGCTTTTACATCTATTGGGAAAATTTTCAAAGTTACATGTGAAAATTCCTCCTATCCATCAAATTGATCAAAGCATTCTGCGTTCTAAGTCGTCTCCTTTGATTCGTCCGATTTGACGAGTGATTTATCGCAACGAGTTACACGTATAAATTAAATAACGTTAAAATTAAATAAAAATAAGAATTGCGAATAAATCGCGAGTCGATATTAGCGAGAGCGTAGTGGAGTTTGCTAAATGAGAACTACTCGCGAACAAAAGATGAATTCGACAATATCTCTCAATCCCGAGATGAAGACTAGAAGAGATGACTAGAAGAATAGACACGGTGCACATCGCGCCGGAGGTGAAAGAGCACTGGCGCTCGTCCTCTGAACAGGATACACTGTTGGACCGCCGTCATACCGGCGCCAGACTTTTCGGCTACAGCGGAACAACAAGGGAAGTTTTCCGGCTGACCTTTCCCGTGATGCTGTTTGGATTTTGGAAGGAGCGAAGGGATGAAAGAGGTAGCTGTAACAATGAGATATATGGCGACCTGATTTTCAGAGCTCAATTTTGTTTACGCAAATTTGGCTTCCAGCCAGACCGCATTGTTTCTCGCATCTGCTTGATTAAAAATGTGCGTATCAATCGCGCTGTACGCATTCGTTCCTTTTTGTTTCTCTTTCCGGCGGTGAAAAAATGTACATTGTAAGCAACATCGTGCAGATTGAAATCAGATTATCGAAACTAACGTTTGTTTAAATTGCATTAATAGAATGGGATAAACGAGATCAATTTTTGACATATATTACAAAGGAAACTGTCGTGAGATACATTAATATGAAATTTGGTAACCCAATCTGTTGAGTTAAATAACGTTTCGTTATTTTTTCACTTCCATGTGTGCCAAAATATAAATCAATCGATTTCAAAAGTTATCGCTTGATTTATATTAAACAATATTAACATATGCACTCACAAAAAATTTTCTAAGTCTTAATACACATTTCTGTAAAAAGTACTAAGTAAACATTTACTTACAGTAAATAAATATTTGCTCGATAAAAAGAAATGACAGTTAAATTGATGATTTTTGCATCCAATAAATATATATTTACATTTAGTAAATATTTACTTGGAACTGTTCCAACAAATATTTAAATTTAGCATTTTGTCAATGTAGTAAATAATAAACTAAATTTAAGCCGAATTTAATACATTTTCTTGAATTAAATTGATTAACTCCATTATTTTAGTTAAATTAATGACATATTGAGGACGTAGTAACGACCTATGGAAATAATTAAAAATTGTTCGAGTTAAGCATAATTTGACGTTATGAATTTAATAGTAGAAGGTAGAAAGCCAAATTATCGACTCGACAAGCGAGCGAGCAGCCACGAAAACACGCTCGATGTAAAACGAGCGGGCGAGCGTTGAACTACTAGACAGAATTTCACGTTTCACACTTTGCGCATAAGTCTTTCAAACTTTTAACTATGCGAGACGCACGACTTTCCAGCTGCATCGACAAAACTTGGGACACTCTGCTTCATTACCAGCTAACGCGAGTTACTTTCATGACTAAAGAACTTTCTGAGATGTTTGCGACGTCGTATGGTTCTAAATTCCGCATTAATAAATTCCGCGTATAAATAAACTTTTAATAGACAATTATTTATTCACTTGCAATTAATTGACGACTCTCTATTTATAAAAGATATTTTCATCAGAGATATTGATTTCGATACAACTTGTTACTTTTTGATAAAATACTTATTACTTTTAATAACTCACGCCTTCCACTTATTTAATCTGCTTCGAGCACGGTATTTTTGAGATACTCATTTTACGCTCAAGTACCACACGAGTTCCGTCCGATTTTAACGACCCTTTAAACGTCGTGCGGCGAGCCAAGGGAGGCCGCAAAAGCGATTGGAGAAAGCGACGGAGAAAATTGCTTTCGGGCAACACGGGATAATAGCATCCAGAGGCGAGAACGTGGTGATGGAAAGCGAAAGAAAAATCAGACAAGATGATGCAGGACCGGTCGAGGATCATCGTGACTAACTCCGCGGGGTATCAGCAGGATAATAAGCGATCACAGGGCTGCCGAACCCGCCTGCGGGTGTTCGCACACTCTTTGCTAAAACGTTCGCATAATTCGTTCCACGATCGCGCGAATAATACTGGACGCGCCGTTTGAGGATCTGTCGAGGGATTCGAGCAACTCCGAATGAAACGAATGAGAGAGAGGAAGGTCACTTTTGGTAGACTAAGAATAACTCTTAAATCTTCTGGCATTTAATTTTTTTGCAATAAAGATTATAGTACATAAAAAAACTTGAGCAGTAAAATGTGTAAGCATCGACATGCTGGATTTGCTACTAATTGCGTTATGACATTGTGATTTTTACTGTGATTGAAATTAATTTATTGCTTACGTTTTACTACTTAATTGCAAACGAATTAAATGTCAGAAAGTTAAGAATTCTTCTTAGACTTCTGAAAAAATGTCACGGTCCTTAATTTTTACACCTCAAGGAAAGAAGGAATCACTTCTTCAAGTAATTGTCTCTCTAGTGACTGTCCAAGTTCGAAATCGATTTTTCTACGTCTTAAGAACAATTTTTCTTTATTCTTATATCGAATTCAAAAATCGGTCGGAAGTATTTCGTATTTGATTATATCGGCGCTTCCGAGACGATTTATATCTCTCGCGGAAGATGCGCGCAGCAATCATGCGACGCGGCAGACCGAAAAATTGAATATTCCCGAGCGCGTTCGATGCCGATGCTCGAACGGTGAAACCGATCCCGCATTTTTTCCGCGTATTTCCCAACCGTTACGTTGTCTTTGCGTAATTGTGAGAACAAATCGACCTAACGGTGACGAAAACCACTGGAACTCCCATCTATCGACTCTATACAACTGTGACATCGTTCTTTAAATACCTTTATGGTCTAACATTTATGTTTCCGGGCTGCAGCAAAAAAATCTCTCAAATATCTCACGTAATAAATTGTTATATTTTATTTTTCAAAGTGGTCTCTCATCAAATATAATTTACATACCTCGGATTCAAAGACCTCGAAACTTTTTTTAAAGCCGTAGTTGGAATGTTACTCGGAACATTCGTCACGTTCCTCTGAATATCCTCGACATCTTAAAAGATTTTTTTAATATTTTTGAGCTCTGGAAACAGCTTGAATTGAAAAAAGCCAGATTCAACTAATAAAATGGCCTAACTTATCATGTGGCAAGAAAGAGATTGTTAATTTTAACAATCCCTTTCTCGGCCAAAAATGATGATTCTTTTGTACGCCGAAATGTTGTCATGGCAATTTCCTTGACCAAGAAAGAGATTGTTAACATGAATGTACCAGAATTTCAGCCGAGAGGTAAAAATTTATTTTCGCATAATTAAAATATTTATATTAAAGTCTTTGAGAATCTTCAACTTTCTCATAAATAACGCATAAATTACGAATTTTATTTCATCATAAAGCGATTTTTATAATTTAATTGTTTTTAAGCCGTAATGTTGTGATCCATCTGAGTGGATCGGCCATAAGGGGGGCACAAATTTAATTGCTTCTCTTTGTCAAAATTTAGAAGAGCAAACGCTTTTTCCTGCCATCCCTCGTGTATTACCCCCCCCCCCCATTTTACTCACCAAAACTGGCTTTCTCAAATTTCATACTGTTCCAAAGCTCAAAAAAACAAATCATGAAACATTTTCAAGACATAGAGGCTATTCAGAGGAATGTAATAAGTGCTTTAAATAATATTCCAGTTACGGACTTTAAAAAATGTTTTGAAGCTTTGTATCGGAGATGTGTGAAGTATATATTGATGTTACGAGGGACTATTTTGAAAGATAAAATATAATATTTTGTTATCTGAAATGTGTTTCTTCATTATTGTTGTAGTACGAGAACTTGATTATCAGGCCATGTATGTGCTTCTTTTCACGACTGACACTACGTTTTAATATTAATCATTTGCATCTCGCGAATTTATCAGTATCTAAAGAAAGTATTACAAGTATAACAAATGAATGATTTTCTCAGTCCCTTTCGTGACCATTCTACCAAGCGAAGGATATAGAGAACGTCGACTTCGTGCCAGCTTTAATTGACGGAGCCAATTCGTGTCATTATGTGATTATCGCAATAAGACGGGCCGTTACGCACAAAAGACATCGTCGAAACCGAGAAATTACCGTTCGTCGAGGATCGTTAGCGTGTCTTCTCCATTCGAGGTACCGTAAAGGTTTCCGCTATCGAATAGGACATGAAACTTCACGTGAAGCCAATCCGCACGCATAACGATCGGTTACGAGGAACCGGCACAACAAAAGCGCGGGTATGCATAATGCACTCGGTGACGAGTGCAAACTTCCGCCGCTCTTTCCGCAGAAAAACTTGCCAGATATAAATTACGGCATCTGTCGGAGAATCTCGACGGGGATGGAAATGGGGAAATTGCAAAATGCCGAGCGCGGGCTGCCCGAGTTATACGCATTTATCACAAAATAAAATTTTCCCTGCGCTACGATGGCATTTCCTAAGACTCGGCTTCACGTGCAACGCACGGCTGTATAAATTCCACGAGGGAGAAGTTCCCAATCCCCCCTGCTCTGGAGTTACCGAATTCGAATGCCAAATCGTCTCGCTTGATATATTACATGTATATACGGGCGAAGTAATTATGAAGTAAAATCGGATTGAATTAAGTTTAACGGAAAATATTTCATGGACAATTTAACGCGGGAACTTTTATGGTTCCCGCTGGAATTCAGACACGTATTTACACGGAAAAGGAGAGATAGAGACTCTACCCCACGAATTGCGTATGCATAAGAAACGCGTAACAACTCGAAGGGATTTCCAGGTAGTCGACACTTTCGAGCCACGTGAGCTGAATGCATTTCACTATGTCTCACTCGAAGAAAACGTCTACGTCTGATCTTTCAATATCTTGCTTTGAAATCTGTTTCCGCGAAGTGAAATGTGGCCACTCGAGACAGACACTAAATTGTAATTTAGCTGTTGATCGCGGTCACACCGCCCCGGCGATAAATCTGGAAACACCCACCATGATACGCAGCATTCGTGCAAGATAACAGTAATTTATAAATGATACATTATACACACACACATACACAAGTTACACATAAATTCGCAATTTATTGATTTCGGTCATAATTGCCAACTAAATTTTGGTTCACTCAGCACTTAATTATTTTTAAAGTACTTTTACAGTAGCGAGCAGCGAAACAGTTAGAATTTCGTAATTAAACAGAAGTGTCATGATATATGAATTTCGCATTAATTCATAATCCAATCTTCGCACTTTCATGAATATCAAAGGAGGCGAAAATTTCTCCTCGTTTCACGGCTCGCTTCAGTTGTATTAATTAAAACGAGACAAATTTTTTTAATGAGAAGAAATCCGTCTGTATATCCGCGATTGTACTAATCACTGTAATTTCGGAGTAAGATGCGTCTACAGAGTTACAGGAGAAACTACGTGCAAATAAATTATGCGTTATCTGTTACTTTTTAAATTTAAATGATACTTGGGTCTCTGGAAACGGTTCACGGTACAAGTTTCTTCCTGTGTTGTTAGCTTCACAAGCAAGGCGCGCATTAATTATAATTCGATCGAAGATGCATCACGTCGTAACGACGATAACGACGACAAACTTTGACTATTAGCCAAACGGGATTCGCGGAAAACGAGGAGGACGAAGGCAAATCGCGATGTGGCGTTCAAAGGAGACAGGAAGAAAGGATCGTCTCCAGAAATGCATTATGCATTCGTCTAGTCCCTCGCTTCAACCAAGGAAGGTTGAAGGCTTAATTAGAAGGCAGACTAGAGGAAAGCAATTAAACTCACTGCACCCAGGGGCAGGAAAAACAGATCGCGATATAAATGTCGGTGTCGTTGTTTGACTGGCGTTCGCTTGTCCGTTTGACGATCCTTAGCATCCTTTTACCTTTAAAATGGTAATTACACGCGAAACGACGAATCGGTCAATTTTACTGATTTTTATCATAGATCTCAATTTTAGATCTTCCTTTTGAGATTTCTACTTTTCTAATCCTACTTAACTTTCATCTGTTGTTTGACGGAGCGAAATTCTCTAATGTAGAACTTAAAAAAACCCATTTTTCTTTTTTAGGTTCTTATAAATGTTTAGAATCTCAAAAATGAATTCCTGAAAAAAAGATTTTCTCGATACTCGTCAAAATAACGAAGACATATTTTTAAATTGTAACGCACAGCCGTTTAATGCGCTGTCGACGCGTTCAAAGATTGTTTCAAGCCTAGATTGAAGAAAAATAAAAAAAATGTTAGAGGAAAATTTGTTGGATGATCTTAGTATCATCAGTATAAAAGATAAACTTATATTTCTGATATTGCAACTATATTTGAACTTTTAAATGCGTTTCTCTCAAAATCGTATTTTTCAAGACCCGATTTCTTAGAAACTAAACCCAACTTTAACTATTGCTTATATAAAAAACATGCCTATTTATCACATAAATTGGGATATTTTTAAGATCTATAAATCAATTATTTCATCATAGATATTAAATTCCCAAATTTTGTTAAAAAATCAATATTCGCATAAACAGTTTTGCTAAAGTATTGTATTTAAAAATTTAATTAAAAACAGATCTAAAAATAATTTTATTGGACTATTAAAATAACTATGTGAATGTTCAAACTGCGCTAGATGGCTAAAAAATTTGATTATTCTACCCAAATTTCAATTAAAGAGAACACAATTTTGTAATAAAAAAATAAGAAAGTTTTTGTTAGTCATATATCAACAAAATTAATGGTTACATGTACAAAATATTTCTCTCAGAGTATAACTCAAAATCCTTTTAAATATTTTGTTTTGATTAAGTTAGAGAGCTACAATCAATTATCGATGTTTTTTTTACATTTTGTTTTTAAATTTACATAACATAAAAATTAATGAACATTTACAGTCATTGGAAAATTTGTAGTTTTACTAAATATGTACAAGTAGATGTGTAAGAGTAAGTAGAATATGTGTAATAATTTGTTTAATGTCCAGAAGTAATTTAAGAAATAATTATAGAAAGTATAATGATAATATTGTAAAATAGATAGAACACATTTTCGCGTTCTGGACTAAAATACTGTACCCTCTTAAGACAAATTAAATTGGAATAACATTTAATCCCCGTAATTCTCTCAGACATACATCTGTAAGTTAATAATTATTTTTCGAGAAAAAACCTCGTACAACCTGTGTGTATTCAGATCGACCGATAATATTCGCTTCGCACGTAACCTGTATGTTGCACTGGGCGTATATTTTTAATAGTATCGATCGTCATGCACGATCCATTACAGTAACATTGGCATTCTGTATAAATATCCATATAAACTTTGTTTGAATAGTCACGTTTCGCGGTATTTATGCAATATCCAATATTCTATCCGCGAAATCCAATGCCTGGCCATCAATATCTATTGCATGAATATTCGCTAGTCGCTTAAAACGTTCAATAAAGTGTCTTATAAAAATGATCAAAAAAACATGAGTCAAAATATACGTCAAAAATATTTTATATTCGGCAAATCGTCAAATCGTTTTTCACGGAAAATACATCGACGTGTACATATATAGTGAGTTAATTGATTATTATATTATTAATACTTATAAATATTAAAAATAATAATTCTAAAGACGTAAAAGAATAAAAGGCAAATTATTGATGTGAATGTAAGCAAATTAAACTTACTTATCTAATTCAAAGAAATAAAAAAGAACCGTAAAAACTAAAAAGCCAATTAACTCTGTGTTTAACTTGGTTTTTTTAATGACTTCGCGGAAATTCGCTGTTAATTCGATAAAATAAATCCCAATCCTCTCTCCTTAAAAAAGAAACTGTTATTCTGTTTGTACAATTATTTAGATTTCTAAAAATAGGAAGAAAGTCTCCGGAACTGTCCGGTGGAATATCTTACCCACCCCACACGCGCCATTTCCTATCCCGTTGTGAGAATACTATCACCTGATGCACCTGTTCCCGCCACTGCAAAAGCGTCTTATTTACTTATTCACGAATTATGAAGTATTAACGAATTCATCAACGAAAATTCCGTGCGGCACGTTCGTCAAACCGGCGTAAAAATCGAACTAACTCCTCTGTGTTTGCGAGATAACGACGAAGGTGACGAGGAACTGCGTCGACGCCCCCTCGAATTATCGCAGCGTCAAACAAACCAGACGCTCGTGTTCTCGGCAGCTTGACAACGGATATTAACCCGCTGTGCATTCCGTCGTCGGTGTCGTCTGGAGATCGTAATTGACGAGCTGAGAGTAAAGACGATGCAGCGTCGAGGACGAAGCGTCTACTGATATCATTTGATAAATTTAAGCGGCGGATATATTCCCATGCGATAAGCAGGATTCATCAATGATGACTGATACTCCAATCTTTTCGTTAGACAATGTCCTCTTTATTTATGGAACCCTTCAATTCAGTCTGTTTAAACTCGCTTCAAGTGCTTGGCGCGTACTCAAGAAATCAACGACGCCATGTGACTGGCATTGCACGACCCTCGATTATTTATATCGTTTAAAAGAGAGAGAGAGAAAGAGAGAGAGAGAGAGAGAGAGAGAAAGAGAGAGAGAGAGAGAATTATCAATGTGATTCCTTGAGGTAAACAAGGTGAAGGTAAAATATTATGTGAGATCGAAATTTTGTATTTCACTAATTTCTACATATTCCACAGCATGCTAGATAAACAAATACAGCGAGGAAAGTGAATTACCTCTCGCGATAATTCATTACGATAATACGACCTTAATTATTCATAAATAACGTGAACTAGAAATTTCTTCTCTTCTCTTCGCGTGCAATAAATTAAAAGCCAAATTCCTGTTGCTGTCCAAAACAGAACAGAATATAAGACCGGATTAGTTGCGATGAAATATTCGTATCGGTATCCGCGACCATGCATTCGGCTGCTAATAGCCATGGATTACGTTGTAGGCTAAGCTAAGTCTCTAATTAATTTCTACACCCAATTTTCCGATCCGCCGCCGTGATTTATCATTGCGTTAGGTATTGCGGTTCACGTCGCGTTAAATCACTTGCACCCTCGAGAGCCCGAAGATACCGCTTTAATCGCGATGTTTTTAACACGACGATGAATAATGGCATAAACCTACTCTTCATGGTATAACTTCGCACAATTCTCAACGCTCGGGACGTATTCACGTGTCGGAAATTGTTAGTGTGAAAGCAAAAACGCGTCGGTGAGGTAGCTCGTTTAAAAATACAGCGCCGTCGAACGGCGGCGGAGGCTCTTTCGCCCGCGGATGTAATTTCAATAAAAGCACATTTTGCGGTCATCAAGTTCTTTGATGTTCGCTTCTCAATACCGTCACTCGGTGACCTTCGATCGATGAGCTTGCACGAAGCTTTCCGAATTGAAAATAGCCACACCGGCCGACGCCGTCTCAACGTCTCAAGTTTCTCTCGTGCATCCCCGAATATTCTACATGTGCCTTGCGATAGTAAAGTTAAATAAAGTTCGAAATAAGAGTATACAAAAGAGATAAAATCCGAGATATAAAATCAGGAAAAGCTTTACTTCTCGTTACCGTCGTCTGTCTTCAATCGTATTTTCTATTTCGCGCGTATTTAATAAAAGATCTTTAATTTACATAAAAAGTTCGATCGATTTCAACGCTGGGTCAAGCTGATCCTATCGATGTCACCTGCAAGTCGCCCGATAATAACCCCGCACAATAGTGACCCGCACTCGGCTTGCGATCGATCGCGCTACCGTTTTTAGCCGACTAGCAAATTCATCGCGCTCTACAAAGCGAGAATAATCCGTCCTTTTGGCGATGTTAAAAAAAATTACCTTCGGCATAAAATGAACAGCTATCGAGTGAATAAAAATGAGTAGGGGAGAAGATGAAGAGCGGAATGTGGAAATATAATTGAAACAACAAGAGACGTAAAATTATTTCGAGACTCTCGATATTGCGGCAAACGTGTTTTCCGATAAAAAACTGTATTATCTGGAAAAATTCACGTATTTCTTTAGTGGCAATGTGACTGGCAAATTTTCAGAATTCAAAGACATATTATAGAAATATGTTTTCAAGTGAAAAACAAGGAAACTCCGGTCAATTATGTAAATACCTATTGATAGTAAATACTAGCTCGTTCTTCCTTTCTGACTGCACTTCTCTCTTATTCTTTTATTTATTCTTTTTCCCCTATTTTCTTAATATATACTTCTTTCATTTTAAGTATAAGACGTGGAAAAGTATGAATCGAGTTGATGGACGGAAAGGAAAAAGTGAAAGGAGTAGAGAGATATTTTGTTTTATACCTATATAAAAGCTTTCATCCGCTTTATTTGTCGATGACGTGTGTTTAAAAGTAGAACACGTTATCAGCGAAGAAGCTAAATTCCAATGTAAAATTACACATGTTCAATAACGACGAAGTCAATCTCAAACAGTTTCAAGCGATAACGTTTTTCCACCGGAAATCCAATATTTTTAATTTATATTAATATTTTTAATTATTTCAACATTGTGAATCTTTGTAGATATTTCAAGGCAAATTTTTGACGATTCATTTATGAATAAAAAAACTAACATTTTGACATTTCAATTAAGGACGACCGATTTTAAGTTAATTGAAAACTCGTTATTGATATTACATCCCGATTTTCGAGACATATTTATCTATATTTACCATTTAAATGTATGCCGGCTATACATCTTTTAACACGTTCAATTTTACTTCTCGTGGTGGAGAAAGGAGAAGATTGTCAAAAAAAGGTATCAAGTCCGATCTCCGCAACGAGTGAACCTTTGCGCACTTGCTCGCTTGTCATCCGGCACTCACCGTGTATTTTCTCCCGTATTTTCCTCTAGACTCGTTTTACTCGATTGATTTTCCGGTGAGCTTTTCCCTCTGCCGGTGGGTCACCAACAGTCCGGTCTCTTGTCGCGGCGTCGCGACGCCCGTTACTGTCCCACACACAATCGCATACTTCTTACCTACAAATGAAAACTGTTCGCGACAAGACGCGATCGCGTGAGCGATCGCGAGCCGCTTTTTTCGTCGGAAAAAAAAAAAAAAAAGAAAAATGTCCCGAGTGTATTTACTTAGTCGCGTGTATTTCGTGGCTGATGGCACCGAATCCGGTCGGTTCACTGAGCGAGGCAGGCCGGCCGATGCCTAGGACAATATTAGAATCGGGATCTCTCGACGCAGTCCGGTGTGTCCTCTGCGTCGCACTTTCGCCGAATTGCACCTCGTCCGTCTCTTTCTCGCACCTCTCGTCTTGATCTTGGTCCATCCCACGCTCCCCTGACTCCCCGAGGCTCCTCATTTCTCCTCCGATATCGAGCCCGGCTACTCGACGTAATCCCGACGTCATCACGCACGGATGTTACACACGCGTGCAATCCGGCACGCATCCTCATCGTAAATAATTCAAATTACGTTGCTGTCAGAGTTTTAATGTTAATACGACAAAATTATTATCGCTACAGTGTAAAAAAAATTTACCAAATCTTAATATTTCTTTGAATAGTACTGAGTAAACATTTATTTACAGTAAATAAATATTTACGATAAAAGAAATAATACGCTTGACAGAAAAAAAAAAAAGGAAATTTCGTGTACATGTAACGGAAGCAAATTTCACACACGTTAAAAACAGTTAATGTTGTCAATAAAAATAAAGTTATCATTTAAATTTAATGTTCACGTGTATTCAATTTCAGGCAAATGTACGTAAAATTTTATGGAAAGTGCACTAAATTCCATCTGCGTGTACAAAATATACTTTTCAGTTACAGATACAGATTAAATTTAATGTAATGTCATTAAATTAAATTTACCTTGTTTAACTTAAAAATACATTAAATTTCATGATATCTTCAATCGATGTAGTTAAATCAAATTAATGATTTTTGTATCAATTAAACGTATCTTCACATTTATTAAATGTAAATATTTATTTAGAGCTCTATTCGAGAAATATTTATTAAACTTTTTTTCAGTGCGAGAGGATAAAAATCGATATCTTCTCCGAGGCAAAAATCGAATTTCTCAAAGTCATGAAATCCACCTTTAAGTAGAAGACCGACATTTCTCAGGCATTTCGTTGTATCAACCATTGACTTTGGAGCTGCTGGACAATTACATGAAACAAGACGTCTTTTCTTACATGACACACAATATAATCGCTGTCCCTTACGCCATCCCTGAAGCCTTCTTACGTTTCCATTACACGTAGCACGTGCGTGTGGAAGGCGAGCGCACCGGCTCGCGTTCCACTTCAGGTACACGCGCGTGATATTTTATGCGCTAGTTATCGTTCGGTGTATGTATTACATATACGATTGCGTATCACGACGTTCATTCGATATCGTGGAACGCACGCAGCGCGACACGACCTCGATCGAGAGTTATGAAGGTAACAATCCACGACTTCTAATCGCAAGGCAAACGCTCGTAATTTCATATAAGAGATACCTCTCTGCAGGTGTACAGCGCGGTATAACGTTGCGATAAATTGTACCGTGAAAATTTCAGGTTAACGATACCAAGTGCATACGAGATGAGACGATTCCACTTAATGTTATTCGGCACGTGGGTGCGCCAGACGAAGTGCGACAGGCGCGGTTTTTTACGGTTTTAGGTCAATGTTAATGGACGCATCTAGTTAGCCTTAGCCTTTTAGATCTCGACAAGACGAATAACGAGCGTTCAGACCGGGCGAGTCTTGGAACGTCATTGGAATCTTGCCGCGACGGCTCAATTTCTTTCATGATATTTATATCAAGAAAAGCAAAAGACGTCTAGTATTTTCGAATGAGCGTCATTAGACGAAATTAAAATATATATTATTTTAGAAAATACGTTTTTGTATTATTACAGTGGAAGAAATTGATTGAATTAATTTGAAATATATACGTATATAATCGACTGTTTGGAAAAATATGTGTGTGCAAATGATCTATAATTTTGATTAAAATAAATAACCAGATAAGTTGGTTGTATATATTCTGATTATGGTAAGCAGACACATTTGATTGTCTAAATTTTAGTAAAAATACCGAAACTTTTTAAATTATTTAATTATGACAGATAAAAATTCTTAATTCTACTATTATTTCTTTAACCATAAATGTTACATTAATCCAATCGTGCACTTTTTCCGTTATCACAACTAGATATTTGGATGTTACAGTAAGTCCTTTTAAAAGGAGACTATATATTGTGTGTGAGAGAAAAGTCAAATAAAAAAAAAATTAAAGTCACCGACTTATCAAACTGTCCTCGTATTACTACTCAGATTCTAACAGATATCAGATCTAAATTTCTGGTTGCATACCAAAATACTTAATTATGATGAAGAAATTCTATTTACTTTTACCAAAATTTGTTTAATAAAAAAACTTCTAGTTACAATGAAAACTTCTAGCTTATTAATTTAATAATTGCTTCTTATTTTTTTATAACAAGAATATTATTTTATAATAAGAACACAAAGCGAAATACAATCGCGACATCCGAGAGGCCTCAGTTTGCAACGGCCGCACATGTTTTCGGACAGTATCAGGCTCCAGATTGCAAATCTGGAATTAATTAGCCACAATCGCCGCTCTTATTACTAAATTAATCGTAAACCGAGAGACGTTGGTTACTACCCGAGTTTCTTGCGTACCTCTTGTGTCTTGTACTCTCGTCCGTTTGCAAAGAAGCCTCACTTGAATCATCTGCGATGTCAGCCACAGTGCAATGGGCAGTCGCAAAAAGAAAGACTGTAGCAGAATCCTACTCGCGACGATAAATACAGATACATGCGGAGTGTATAAGAAAAACGTATCAATCATTGTCATTCGAGATCAATAATCTAATCGTGAAATTCAATCGAATACGCGATGACGAATAAATCGTTCTTTAGGGTCTGTCCAGACAAATTTGCACATTGCCTAAAGAAAATTATGCAATCGCATTTCTATTATAAAAACGCACATAAAATGCAATTGGATAATTTTCTTTGTGCATACGTTTATGCTATTTGTCTGGATACACCTTTATATCCTTTAAATCCTTCTGGATGAAGGAATGTCGTCTTTCGGCAAGTGAATCTCATAATTTGAGAACCTCTGGTGTAGCGGACAGCTCGGACTCCAACCTGGGTGGTCAGAGTTCAAATACCGCCCGTCATCTCCCAAGTTTTCTGATACACACGCCATAGTTCCATGATGATTCAAAACTCGCTTTAGCCTGCGGCTCCTCTTGTCGATAAACATCAATGTATTGTAGCATTTTCGACCTGTCGTAACTTTCAACATTAAAAGCTGCATGAAGTCGTCGCACGGAGGCTGAGACATCCCGAATGCGCAGACAATAGCTCTCATCTTTCTTCCACTTTATCATCACCCGGAGCTCTAAGCCGATAACTTTTCTTCTGATAAAGTCGTCTCTTGAAAAGATCCTTCGAATTCGACGTGTCGCGCAGCCACTCATGCAGCACAGGAGTTTACAACACTCTCTAAGGCCCAGTTTCACAATTCACACGAGGTTTAACTTATTCCTCATCTCTTTCTAATGCTAGAATTGAGAAGAAATGAGAAATAAGTTAAACCACGGTTAAGAGTTAACCATGAGTTGTGAATCAGTGGAATCAGAAATCTGAATCAGTGGATAGTCACTAATTACCCAGCATAAATTGGATAATCAGTGAAGTTCAACTAAAAAAGGAAGAATGTTTGACCATTGTATTGGGCCGGAGAAAAAGTTTCTTCGTATTTAAAAAGATTTTTTGCAAAAATTTTTCATTTATTGCGAAATTTTCATTACAATTATATTATTCGCTAGAGCAAAGATTCAGCTTTAAGAATCTGTTTTTTAAATTGCGGTATGATGATTTTTATTGGAGTTATGAGCGATCGAAGTTAGAATGCTCCATTACTTAACTCGCCAATAACTCAGGAACAAAAAAATCATAGGAGCATTTGTAAAAAATGATTTTGTAGGGAAAGCTTCAAGCTTTCGCGATAGGTAGTCGCGAAAAGTTTTGCAAATTTTTTTTTAGCCACGTGAGATACCCCCAAAGAAAAGATTTTTCATCTTCTTCAACTCGTAGTTTTTTAAATGTAAAAATTATCAAACTCACAGAAACACAAAAAATCTAGTGACCTTTTAAAAGTAGAGATTTCAAGCTTTAAAATCCTTTTTTTAAATTTAAATTTCGTTCATTTTTGACGAAGATGTTGTATGTACAATTTTGAATTAAAAAATACGAAGAAACTTTTCCCCGACCCAATAATAATTAAAATATTTGCACGTTAATTTCAATCTTCCAATACCATATTCATTGAACTTGTGCACTAAAATAAGGTTAGTTAGATCACATAATAAAGATTAGATAGATTCGGGATCTCACATTTCACTTACTGATTAGTGGCATACTTGGCATCAGTGATTATCCACTGATTCAGATTTAGAGAGCATTGTTGTTGGTACGTTCCATTTAGTCGATACAAAACGTATCGTTTTTTTCTTTTTTTCCTTGCATTCCACGAATAACAAAGCTAGAACGGTACCGATTTGTGTCACCACAAATGGAAAGCACCTAATGTTGCTGCAATATTACTGGAATAAATCTTGGTTGTATGGGGACATTTCCTTCGTGCAAATCAAATCGCGTTACATTTTGACGTAACGCAAGAGCTTCTAATGGATGTCTGCGGCATATATTGCGTAACGCAATTAGAGGTTTGGCGTGGCGGCGCGGGAGGTCCGAACAAGACCGCAATCAAGAGGTACGTGACTTTCACTGGCGTCGTTGCCGCCAACATGCGAAAACGCGACGATGCGGCCGCCTCATCTTCAGCTTTCTATCGGAGTATTATCTCGAGGGGGGTTGCGAGAGCCCCCGGGGATAATGGCGGTTGTTGAAGCGGGTAAAGATCAATTCCGTCCGGGTAGTAATACTGGGCGGACACGCGACAGGAGCGTCCGCGTTTGAAGGAAAGAAACCGCCAGCCGCTAGATCGAATTAATTTGACGTTATCGAGCGATGAACTGTGCTTAAGGGACGATTTTCATGACGGACCTATTTATAAAGGCAGGATCGCGAAAGCGCGTTTTCATTAACACTCTGTGATACTGTCTCTGAGTTCAGTGCACCATTTACAGACGAAACCCTTCCTTCGCTTGATTAGTTCGGTCGCATTTAGATGAAGAGCTCGGACAAACTCTCCGTGAAAGGCGTCCTAATCTATTCTGCTTTATTTTATTTATTCAGATTTATACCTCTGCGATTTTTTTTCCTTTTTCCACAACTCGTTATACTCTTCGAACTGCACTTACTATTGACGTTACACGGCGCGACTCTAAGAAGTACTCGAGAACATACAATAAGCGAATGAAGCTTTTACGAATGGCCTTGCCTCAAAGAATGCGACCTCGATCAATATTTTTTTTCAGAGGTGTGCGCGCGTGTGCACAGAGCAAACGTTGTGCCCGCAAATATTTGCAGAGCTATATACTTTCACGATACTCTATTCCGGAATGGAGAACGTACACCGATTCTATCCGGCCAGATCGAAAAAAACTTGACTTATATCCGCCATGCATTCTGACGAATCGTGAGAACTTTATTCGCTATCGTATACGTCAGTTTTCGTCGTCCATTTATCGTAATTGTAATTTTATTAAATATACAATTTGACTTCATATATTAATTACTGAATTACGGTGAGATCTAAGCTTACAAACAGCTGATTATTATACAGAATTACCGATGCCATCTTTTGGAGTGCTCTAAGAGGGTTGTCGCACGTTTTCATCCTAAAATTCCATACCTTTTCCCTGTCTTTCAATAATATTTTAAAATTTTTTATATTTCCGTCCTGAGATTTGAAAGTATTTTGTTGAGAGATTATCAATTTAACATAGCGATATAAATTACTATTAATGTTGTTGGCACTGCTTGCATCTTTAATTATTAAGTTGGTAGAATTACACAAAACTGCACAACATACATATATTAAATTTCTTTAAAGGTAAGAATTTTAATTTTCCAGAAAATTTTGCAAAATTCCCCGACTTTTCCCCGACTTCCCTGACCGTTTTCAAATTTCCACGACAATTATCCCTAGTTTCTCTGATTTCCAGTTTTGTGGCAATCCTATCTAATTTATGTACCATCTTCATGGTTTATATCTTGCACGTCAATAAAGTTTGTTATCGTCATCAATTATACTTACGCGTTTTCTAGCCGCGCCTCGAGTGTCCGATCGACGAAGAGATCGAGGGATGCGCGAAAGACATCGCAGGCGCTTCCGTTACACTTCGCTTTCGCTAATCCCAACGTCGTTCTCTGCCTATTAATCGTCGCCATTCGACCTTTTTTGCGCGCACTGGATGATTATATCCTACATGTTCGCCGATAAATACTAGCGTCTGCTTCCCGAGTAGCGCCGCGAGCCACGAAGCCCTCGATTGAGAGAGAAGGCCTCGGCGTTCGCTCGGCAATTAAAGCCTCAGGCGCTCGCTTGAGTTACGATTGTTACGGAATTGGAGGCACCTTTCGCGAAGGAACGTAATCCCCGCCGGCTGAGCGAGAATCTCACTCCGTGAAAACTATTCGCGATATTCGTCATAAACGAGAGGTCCCGCGAGATAAAGGGAAAAAAAGGGAACTGAGTCAGACATTCGCGAGATAAATGATCGGTTTTTATCTATAGAACTATTCTCAGGGATCCTTTTCAAAGATTCGCTCAACGCCAAATCCGTTTTATTCTGAATTATTCTTGTGTTGCGAACGACAAGCGTTTCATCTGTTTTCTGTATAGAGCGGCGTTTACAATGAAATATTTTATTATTTTAGGGCGTACATTTTAAGCCTTAAGTATCAAGTATTGTAAAAAATTGACCAATCACAGTTGAATGTGAGAAGAATAATCGATTATGATTGATCAGTTTCTTACGGTTTAAGACTTAGATCCAGTTTCACAATTCATTATTTCTTTCCAATTCTAGAATAAGTTGAATCTCAGTTAAGAGTTAACTGTGAATTGTGAAACTGAACCTTAAAGCTTAAGCTTTATGTCTTTAGGAGACGAACTAAAATCGTCTGTTTTTTTACCGATTTAGTAGAATCTATACTCATGTCATGGACACATGTTGTTAGTATTCCAAAACTACGGTGTGGTTCTTTAAAACAAAGAATTTTTAGTTTCCAGAAAATTCCCTGATCTTTCCCTAATTTCCAGTTTTGTTATCATAACCCTATACTAGCCAAATGCTAAGAACTCAACATTGTTTATTCATGTAATTCCTAGTCCAAACCAAGATTGTTTTATACAAAGTACACAACTTTTAAAGCATATATATTATTATTTGACGCGAAAAGTCGAAAAAAGAACTATAACTTCCCCTTTCTCGTTTTTAGCATAAAGTCAATCGGTTTCGACTACATTATCGTTTATATTTTATACTTTGATTGTGGAAAAATTTTTTTAATTTATAAAGGTACACAGAGAGAAAAATATTTGTTTAAAAAATAATCGGTAAAACACCCAGAGAGACGACTTCAAGGATCCCCTTAAAATCTCATTGTAGTCTCGGTGTCTACCAGACGTCGTTCAACCCTTCATATTCACCGTGAGTCAAAATGAGGTTAGTAATAAATCGTCTCAAGAGGATTAGACGAATACTCTCTGTATTTGAAAATATTATAAATTTAAAAAGTTATAATTTTCTAAATTGAAAAACTCATTTTTCCGAAGTTAACGCGTTTACGATTTTTTTTAGTGTTGAACCCAGACTAACCATCGTGTAAGTTTTTCAAAGTGTGAAGGCGCTTCTTCGGCATGTGTGAACTGAAAGAGAAGATTGGCTGAATGCAACATAGCATATTTTTAATTGATAGCAGCAGCCAATTTTTGATTGCTTTAGCCTATCGAAATTTTATACTGACATTGCGGATAGTCTGAACGCGACGAAAAATTGGCTGCTGTAGCCAATGCAAAAATGCTATGGCATATTTCACCACCTAATTTGCTGCAGCAGCTAATCTTTTCTCTTAGTGTCCGCAAGTCAGAAGCACGTAGGGATAAGCGTACGATACCTTTTTCCGGTACGTGCTCGGCAAACAGGCCCACTGTGCGTAACTCGTGTGAACCATTGTGAATGATTTTTGTCGATCGCGATCTCGGTGCTCCTCAGCCTCCTCGGGCTATTGTATATCTTCGCGATGGTGCCCTGCTCGTACAAAACGCACCGCGCACTTTTCTAAATCATCGTCGCACACAATTCAAGCCGCCAACGCCGGATGCAATTTCGTTTCCACCAGTTGATACCAGTTTCACCCTCGAGCCGTTTCGCGAGAAGCGTTGACAATTCCTGAGAGTTCTCCTCCTCGTCTTCGAAAAGGAACTATCACGTCACGCCCTTAGAACGTCGTTCACTCGTTTCTCTTATTTAATGCCACGCAGATGTTGGAGCGAGGGATTCATCTATCCTCGGCACCGTCTGCGCATATTCTTGGGACGTGTGCACTTCGAATATTCCACGAGCACTTTACGAGCGCGACTTCCGCGTTTCTCGGCCACGCGCGTTTTCCTGGACGCTCTCCGAGGACTCGACGCGCGGCACAGAGCTTTCCCTGTTTCCGTACAGAGAGAAAAAAAAAAGCCGCTATCGAGTTACGCGTCATCGATAATGATTCATACGTTCGTTTTCGCTTCGGTACGATTCGATGTATTTAATAATTCCTCTTATCAGCGTTATTCTCGTCGTCGACGTCGAAACAACGGCGCAAATTCGATAAAGCGTCACTCACCTCCAGTTTCCGCTCCGCAGTTTCCACGATATATCGATAGCGCGGAATTAAAAATCCATCAGCGACGGCAGATACAAATCGAGGTGTGCTCTGATAACGAATCTGACGCGAATCGCGAATTCGACGATTACGCGGTCCGAAGAAACACGTGCGCTTCGTCACGAGCGGCGGTCGGAGCACGTCTCTCGATCGTACACGTCTCTCGGCGAGGAATCGCTACCACTGGCCCAAGAAACGACGGCTGCCTCGACGCGGCGAAGGCATATGGGACCCTCAGGCCCGTAATAGCGGAGGCTTTATCGAGACTCTGAAAGAAGGTACGGGACGTGGAACGCGCTCTGGGAAAGGCGGCATGTTAAAGGAAAGGGATTCCTCGCAAGTGCAATTTCGGTTCGGAACCCTGTCACCCTTCTCTGTAAAAATCTCCTCACGAGACTGCTTCAACTTTAAAGCGTCCAATATCGAGATATCAATATTTATCAATTTGGATTACGATTAAGACAGAAATAGCGGAAAAGACGTGACGCATGAAAGTTTAGAAAATTTCAAGAGCTGAACTCTATTTTTAGTACCTCTAAGTACTTTCGCCGAAGGAGCATTAATCTCATGAATTAAATGGCATTTT
>NW_017305485.1:3097264-3103232 GCF_001594115.1 Trachymyrmex septentrionalis
TGAACTCTATTTTTAGTACCTCTAAGAGTACTTTCGCCGAAGGAGCATTAATCTCATGAATTAAATGGCATTTTGTTATCTTCAACTTCAATATATATATATGTCAAAATGTAAATCAATTCATTTCTGTGATTAGTTTCAATGCAAACAATTCATATTGCAACATATGCATAAATAACAGACTAAATTTAAGTCAACACATCCTTGAGTTGAGTTATTTAACTCTATTGTTTCAGTTAAATTAACGACACATTGAGTAGAAACAGTGATGACCTAGTTATAGAAATGATGAAAAATTCAAATTGAATATAATTTGACATTATACGAATTTAACAGTGTAAGTAAGATATTCAAGGCACAACCCAAAGAAATTTCATCTTTATAATTCTATTTTTTAATAGTACATACAATTATTTATAACCCTCGTGAAGTAGAAGAATAGAAAAATAACAAACTTTCAGACTCCTGGGCAACACTTTTTATTTTCCCTTTTCAAACCGATCATATTTTTAAGACAGCTATACACCGGTGAGGTGTCGCAGCCACACCTACCTTGAAGGTCGAAGAAAAACGGAAAAGGAAATAAATATAGCACTTTCCCGAAATAAAATTTTCAGGCTCTTTCGTCGGTCACGGCCCTGGGCCGCTAACTCGTTCTACGACGATAAGTATCGGGAGTAGACGACAGGGCTGCGGAGAGGCGTAGCCCGTGTTATGCGGGCGTAAGTGAGCGCTAGTTCGAAACGGGGCGAGCGCACACACTCTCGCTGGTGAGGGGGCAACGTCGACAGGCAGAGAATACAGGCCCGAGTCAGAGTGAGTCACTGACTCTACCGCCGGAATGACCAATCAACTAAAGAGCCAGAACAGGGGCCCCTCTTGCAACCCGCAGAACGCACGCCGCCTGCAGACCGGCGCAGCCTAACCGTCGCGTCGTCATACAACACCTAACCGGGGTCATACGTGTTGTACGAGTGGCTCGTCAAAATGCTATTAGCGGCCGTTTGCCCGTAGCTCATTCAAAGGCCCTTCGCCTTCATCGCGAAGGAAACGCGCGCCATTGCGAGGCCGAGGTGGCTGACCGTCCCCTCGACGATCCTCTCGCTTTGGGATTACGCCAAAAAGGGCCTTCACCCTTTAAACTAGTGGCCCAGATACCTGCTGACGTAACTGACGATCCTACATTGTGACGCCCCTCTCTCTCTCTCTCTCTTTCTCTCATATATTTTAAGTCCTTACGAGAACTCTGAGTGGAATTTTTCCTCCGAAGAATTTCTTACCCGACGCGAACGCGCAGCCGTTACGAAAGCGGACGTGCAATCAAGGTGCAGTAAACCCTTCGCGAGATTCCTGACATAATGTATGTACAAAGAGCGTTCTCTCCCTGGGATAAGCGCTCCGGGATCGTAAACGTGGATATCGTGATTGCCGTCACGGCAATATATTCCCTGACCTTGTCGTTATCGCGCTCTCGTAGCGATAGAGAACAAAGGTGTTATCAGGTGTTCGGAATTGCGCCTTCCATCATTCATTAGAGGCGAGTCCGGGCAGCGGCTTTCGCGTTTATTCACGCGGCGAAGGTTGTCAGCGAATTTATTACCGGACATTAAACTTACATTCGCGATCGAATGCACATACTATAATTATTAAATTCTACGGTAACAGCCGAGCGATGTCTCGTCGCTTTACCGCTCCCAAAGGCTTTTCAACGATATACTGGCACCCATTCACATTTTCTATCATTAAATTTATCATTACGAGGAATTGAAACGGAAAGAACGATTTGCTGAAAAATTTCGCTAGATCCGAACATAATTTTGTTGAACTTTTAAAATAATTATGTAGGAAATTTAAACATAAGTAATGCTGCAAGAAGTTTTAACTTATTCTGTGAACAAACTTGAGCGTCCTACGTAATTATTTTGATAATCGAATAAAATTATTTTTAGATTGGTATGCTAAATTTTTAGATACTTTAGCGAAAGATTTTTTTCCGTGTATAACTATTATTATCACGCAGCGTCGGTATCTCTGAGAGATAATTCTGATAATATCTAATCCATGATTCGAATCTATCAAACAGCAGCCTTGAGATGTTGAAATTTTAATTAATACTCTGAAATGAAAGATGCCTTCCAGCGAGAGACATAAGTGACATTTCTCGCTGGAAAATACCTAATGATTGTAAACGATATTAAAACCCTTATTTCATAAACACTCTTAACGACAGTATTAATGTTATTATTACATTTTGTTGATGCATAAATTTTATGTTGTAAAAAATGACAATATAACACCACCGTCGTTAAAAGTAACAGAACAGGGGTCTTGATATCAAGAGAAAAAATATGAATGCTGGAATGAGATGTCCTTAAAGCGGTATCCACATGAATTTTTAAGCCGTAGAACTTAAGCCATACAGAAATATTACGTATTGTAAACAATAATTACTTGTTTGAAATATTTCTAAAATTTATACATCTTCAAATCTATCATAGGCTAATCTATAATTCATTATAAGCATCAAATTTATTCAAAACATATTCTGAAATTTATATCGAGATTATTAAATTTAAAGAAATTAGAACTTATTATACAAGTCGCCTCTTCAACTTTATAATATTCTTCACAAGAAAATAAATTCTTCTTTTGAGCACATTTAAGATTATTTATCAAGAAAAGATTCTTCATTAAAAAATAAATTATTTAAAAGAAAATTAATTGAATAATCACTTTTCTTAGCAACACAGAATGATATTTTTCGATGTTATAAGAAATTAATCAATCATATAATGCGAGGAGGATGATGGGCTGTGGAGCGATCGATGTTTTTAAGGCTTGAGGCTTAAATTTAACGCTTAAAAATCTCATCGTAGACGTCACTTAAGGCCAATGCCGCAGTGGCGTAAGTACGACGCGGGACGCCGACGCCTACTCTTATGCAGCCCGGAGTGCAGAACTGCAAGCGTGCTGCGCGAGTCTGCAGGCGGCGGCGATCGATTACTTTTACCGGTAGAAAGGAGCAAAGCGCGCGCGACGGCGACGCGGACGACTCCACCTCGTGCTCTCTCTCTCTCTCTCTCTCTCTCTCTCTTTCTCTCTCCAAGATTTCTCTTTCACCCTTCCTCGCCCGAGAGAGAGCGTAGAGAGAGCGTATATTAATGACAACGATCGTTGTTCCCCGTGCAAAATACTTGCTATTATAAATTTCTATTAGCATTGCGTCTCGCGTGTCGAGGTATGTTACTTGTCGCCGTTAATACTTTGTTAGCGAGGCGGTTTCCACGCTCGTGAAATTGAACAAGGAATTGAGCTTTCAACTCCGCTCTCTCTCTCTCTCTCTCTCTCTCTCTCTCTCTCTCTCTCTCTCTCTCTCTTTTCATCATCCCCTGTGGTCTAAACAGCGCGGAAACGCTCATACAAATAACGCAATTTGGAATCATCCGGCACGAAGTTAAATGTAGCGCTGTAATTTTAATCGTCGGGAATTTAAGCGCGATAATTCACCGCACAAGATGTTTAAAGCTCGCATTCCCGCGCGAAACGTATGAAAGCATAATTTATATCGAGCCAGTATGTAAATTCACTATAAATAGATTTCATCACGCGTTAGTATGTCGCAACGAAGCAAACGCTATTGTCGTTTCAATTATCGTAATTATTAATCGATTGCCAACCAGTTCGAGCACGCGGCACGTAATTCAACTGGACGTGAACATAATTTTCGGCGAATCAGAATGTCGGCCGCGCTCAAACGCGATCGACGTGCAGCCGCGCGTTTGAAATTCCCCCAAGAAGCGAGCTCGCAACAATCGAACCCATTGAGGTTAACGCATACTTTGACCGCGGTGAATATCTATTTTTAACGTAATAGTATCTGCGGCTGACTGCCGCATCCAGCGGTGAATCCACCAATCTCAGAATACACCGAGAGTCAATGACTCTCTAATACGATTCGATCCTACACTTAGATTTAGCGAAAATCTAAAGGCAAGAACCAATCACTATTAAAGAATCACTAAGCGCTAACTGATTAATTTTTTTCTCTGCTAAACGCAGTCATTGGGCGCGTTCAAGTTGACAAAAGCGACTAGCCTGCTCGCCAAGCAAATAAACGTAATTGGTTGTTACTTATTCAATGAAAGAAAAGATTGGTGGCTACAGCAAATTGAACGATTAAATATGGCATAGCATTTTTAATTGACTGTAGCAATCAATTTTTGATTGCGTCAGCCAAATCGAAATCCTATACTAATCAAATCCTATACATTGCGGATAGGCTAATGCAACGAATTGGCTGCAGCAACCAAAAATTGGCTGTTGCTAACTAATTAAAAATACTACGCCATATATTTTACCATCTAACTTGCTGCAGCGGCCAATCTTCTCACTTTCAGTGTAGATCCAACCAATCACTTACAATCATTTGATAGGTACACCTAGTCGTCTCTGCCGTCTTGAACTCGGCCAAGATGTCCGATAAGACGCGTCGTGTGTAATACGACGAGTGTATACGCACGCGGTGAAATCGCTCTCGTGAACGAGCGAATGCACGCGGCGGGAGATAAGTGTGAATTAATGGCCGTTTGCCCCGGGGTCGAAAGGTCGAGTATTACTTAATTAGTCTTGAAAAAGAATGGTTAAATTTTTAATTTTTAAGAATTAATTTATTATTTTATGAGATTTAGTACACCAAATTGATACCGTACAATGGGAGAGCAGACGCAGCTGCCCGCTTCTAATAGCCGATACGAGCGATCGTCTATGCACGTCGGAAAAATTGCATTGAGCTGTTTAACCCTTCACCTCTCTCGCTCACGCTCACTCACGCTCCTGTAACGTACATTCTACTTGCGCACGTCAGAAGAACGTCGAGTCCGCAATATTTCATCGATAGATGCGAAACGAGTATCGTAATAAGCTCTTTTAGCCCCAGAATGCGCGCTATCGCCATTGAATAAAATTCCTTTATCGATATGTAAATACATACACATGCAAATATTATTCTATTGCTAAGAAAATTGCTCTGTTTACTTTCTTCCTTTGTGCGTAAGGGTTATCTTTAATAGAGAACTTTTTCTTGATCTTAAAATACAATACTTATTATAAAAACTTTTTAGAAAAACTCGTTATTATATACTCAAAAGAAGAATTGATTTTCTTTTGAAGAATATTATAAAATTTATTGAAGAAGCGACTTTATATAAACGAGCAAATTGAATTTGTTTTAATTTAATAATCTTGAATTTTAACTTACTATTTAAACTTACTAGGATTCAGAATATATTTTAATAAATTTGATGAACTTATAGATATATAAAAATTAATGTAACACAAATTTATCATTTAACACTTTTATAAACAGATAATCAAATTATTAATTTAAAAGGAAAGAAAGCATAAACCATCAATTTCAATCTTGAAATAATGCAGATTCCCTAAAACAGACTAAATCTCATAAAATAATAAATTAATTCTTAAAAATTAAAAATTTAACCATTCTTTTTCAAGACTAATTAAATTTTCACTCTTTTGAGAGATTCACTCCAGAAAATTTAGACAGTGTTATCCGATTGTGTGAGTATATCTCCTATGAATTACTTAAATAACATATATAATAATACACAAAATAATAATACAAAACTGCTTAAAAATTAAAATCACTTACCATTTTTTAGCTTTCTGTTATAATACTGACCATCAATGTTTTAAACTGATATACAAGGTGTCCGGAAAATCGTAATACTTCGGAAAGTGATTCGGAATGCAAAAAGAAGAAAGAAGCTCCACATACGTCCGGAAATAAGTCGTTATCCAAAATAGTTCGAAATGTAGTTATTTATGTTAAGACACTATGGAATAAGCTATAATTGTGATTATGAAAAATAAATTACAATTTTTATAACATAAAAGTAGTTGTAACGACTTATTTATATATATATATATATTTTTTTTTATATTTATTATA
>NW_017305485.1:3103332-3107788 GCF_001594115.1 Trachymyrmex septentrionalis
CGAGCGATTTTCCGGACACCCTGTATAATACAGACAGAACTGATACATAATACAGGCGGAATTTTTTTAAAACTTGTCTCCGCTTGTCCTAGCTTTTAGCAAGGTAGATTGGATTTCTTAATGTGACCGTGAAGGCTCAGCTTGGCGCTCAATGACCTCGTTCACTTGTATGTTTTACGTATCGATAGCGTTCTATTATATTCTAAGGTTAATACAGTAAAATATCGGGTTTCTCACATACTTAAGCCAGCCGATGCCGTATGCCAGATGGAAACCTGACGTTAAATCAATGTTTTCTCGACTTGCGTATTCAGCAATGAGGAGAGAATCTCTATACGACACTTGAAAAAAAAAAAAGAAAAAAGGAAAATACTACAAATTGAAATGAAGTTTAATCTAAGAAGCCATGTGTCGCGCGCGATTCACGCTTATCTAAAATGCGACACGCCACCGGGAAGTGCGCGAGGAATAATAAGATACACCGTATAATTTATTTGCTTTCATAATAAAGTCCGTTGCTCGAGCTCGCGCGGATGAGCGCGAACGTTTATAGTTTGACTTTGGGCGTTACGAGCGAACAATGACGTATTGCGGTGGCGCAACGACTAAACGCCACCGTGTTGCGTGTCTATTTTCGTTGGATTAACCACCGTCATCGCCCGACATAGCGATAAGTTATCCGCGCGCGCTTACAGATCGAAAATGCCGCGATTATTTATACATTCGACACGTTCCAAGGCGATCCCTCCTCTTCCCCCTCCCCGTCATCGTAAAAAAGTTCCGGCCATATTCCGTGAAATTGCTATACGAGAGAAAAAAATATGCGCATGAATTAAATCGTTTGCAACGGAAAGCAACGAAGTGCTGCTGCTCAAATATACGAAGTTTTACTTCTGGTATCTCTCATTAAAATGGAAACACGAAACTCCGTGGAAAATCCGGGGGAATAGCCCCCCCCCCCCCCCCGTAACGCTGTCGATCGGAGAAGTCTCGAAATTCTGCTCAAAATTGTATTACACAAGTTCGAAGTAACAACGGGTTCCGCAAGAAACAGGCTGGATTTCGGGAGCTCCTCCGGTAATGCTAATTCGCTCGGTAAAATGTCGAATACTGACGGGAATTCCTTGCCTCGAAGTCAATCGCACGTTTCGGTTTAGCGGGAAGGAAAGATTTTGACGTTTTGGCGTTTAACGAAATATTGCAACGCGGCGCAGTTCGTCGGAACGTAACGGATAAGATCGCGAGAGTAGGATTCTGGAACAGGGCCAGGACGGTTGTTAGGATCGAGATCGGCCTTAAAGTGGAAACTCCAGTCCTCATGAAATGTGTCGAACGGCCTTATTAACATTTATAGTACGGATTTAGCGACGCGTTCACCATAGATTTCGCAACTTCGTGATCCCGTGGAAAGCACCGAAAATAGCTGGTGCCTTTTAATCCTTAACGACGGATTACGCACATAAAATTTGTATACCTCGCTATTTTTGCATATTTTACAGCCCGAATTATGCAGACATTTGTTATGTCCACGTACAGCTTTAAACGTTAATAACTTCCGATACATAGCACAGTAAAGAAAATTGTGAATTTGTGTTGAAAAACGGTCCACTCACGTTCTGTGTCACAGTTTGTGTTGAATTTTTGAACATATTTGAGTGTTAATTTAACATAATGTGATTATGTTATTTGAAGGTTTTATGTAAAATTGATATTCAACGTTTTTTACTGTCAAAATGACGCAATTTATGATATATAAGTGAACAAGTAGCATTAAAAGTAACGTGTTTTAAAACGTAAATTCTGAGACAAATGAATGAAATATGTGTTAATTTAACATATCATAAATGTTAATTTTCTGAAGAAAAAAAAATGTTCCCACGGTTTCTTTACAAACTGTGTCGATATTATCGTTCTTTGTATTTATTCTCTTACATAATATTTGTGTTACCTTCTAATATATTCGTCTTGTGTAAAATTAACTCAAAAAACTGAGTGGACCGTTTACGACATGCGATTTATGTTAAATTCGACATATTTTCCAAATACATGATAAATATAAAGCGATAAGTAGTATTTAAAGACTCGAATTCTGAGATTTTTTTATGTGCACTCGAGATTGAGTTAATTATAAATTAAAATAATGTATTTAAACTACATCATACAATTTCAAGCGGTAATAATTTTGAACGCATACACGATAAACGGCATTTAAAAGCTTGGAATGAATTAAAATAATGCTTTTAGACTGCATTACGATAAAGTTGTGTGATTAAACTCCTAAATACAGTTTGCAGGACCTCTTTATCATGTAAACATTCGAAGTTATTAAAGTTTAAAATTGCACACGGGCTTTGTAAATACCCTGCATATTTATAATTAAAGACCAAACGCTAAATATGAGAGAATTATTATATCGGCATAAAAAATTGTGTAGATATAGGGATATACTCTTGAGAGATAATTAGCCTGCACGTTATGCTACATTGTTAGCACTCGATTCCCAGTAACTAACAGGGTCAGCGTGTTAATCAAGACCACTGCAGGACGGAAGAATAGCGGGACGTAGCCTTTAATCCATTTGCGCCCATGAGCATAAACCGTCTATTATCAACCGAGGCAATTCCGACGGCGATGAGGCGCAGCCTGAGAAAAAAAATGGCACACGCTCGTAAAGGGCCTTTTAAGTTCTTTAAGCTCCTCCAACAATTTCATTTCCCTATTACGACATTCCATTCTTGTCGTCGGGAATAAATCTTGATTAAATTCATTTCGTTCATCCGCTCGTGTTACACCTTCTTTGACAATTACACCCCGGCACTTATGCAGTACACTTCCTCAATTCAGAGAGAGAGAGAGAGAGAGAGAGAGAGAGAGAGAGAGAGAGAAAGGCTCGTTCATATAAATATAAGGATTAAAAAGACCGCCGACGGAAAAATGGATGGAAAAAAGCCTCGGCGTAATGCGCGCGGGAACAAAGCTTTGGACGATGACTTCCGCGTTAACGACCTGGTAAAAAAAAAGCAAAAAAGGGTGAAAAAGAGAAGAGAAAAGTCATCGCGTAACGTCGATCAACTGGAAACCGGTGTGTTGCGCATTTACCTTTCGCGGTGTGTAATGACGTGCGCTAATTGTGGCACGAGACGCTCCTCGCATTACACACGTTCACGCACGATTGCGTCACGGATGCGTGCCAATTTCTGCCTACGTGCGGCCTTGAAATGCGGTGTCAATGTCGAGCCATTTACTCTTCCGTTTTCATTTTTTCTTCCTGCTTTCGTATTCGCGGTTCACCTTCCGCTTTCGAAATTAGCAGCTCGATTAGAGTTGAGATATTATATAATAACTTGCATTCATATATGTAGAAGATTTCTAGATTAAATTATATTCTTCGATCTGTCACAAAATAGAATCGATATATTAATAGGACAATCATATTTATATTATTGACAGAGGAATATTTTATTCTTGAGTGGAAAATTTTTTAACCGGAATAAAGTGATCTCAGACTTCAGTTTTGTGCCAGATATTATGATGTCAGCGTCGTGAATTATAACATCGAGTAAAGATATTCCAAACACACGAATACATAAATTTAAATTTATATACTCTTATCTGAAGACGATAAGTCGATTCCATTTAATTCGAGAGAGGAAAATAGGAATTATTAATCTTATCTTAATATTGTATTATTTCTACGCTATAAAAAGCGCCATTTACAATGAGATTATAAAACGTAAAATTTAAGTTTCGAGCTTTAAGCTGTAAGAAATTCACCAATCATAATCGATTATTCTTCTCACATTCAACTGTGTGTGAATAGTCAAATTCTTTCGAATTTAAAACTTAAAATCTTATTGTGTAGACGTCGCTTAAGATTCCGATAAGATGAAATACGTCAGGTATATTAACGAAGAGTCATTTTATGCTTGAGTCTACTTATCTTCTTATTGTATATAAGAAATGTAAATAAAAAATAAACTTTAATTTTTTTCTATACTCCATCAAACGCGTATGTGCCTTGTTCTTATTCTTATCAATCTTATTATTCTTGAATTGTACTTTGTTTCATTCTTCTTCGAACTCACATATTATCGCTCACAAAAACGAATGTAATATAAATGTACGTGATCGGAGTATATTATACGAGTACAGAGCTCCGATCTGTGCTAAACCTAAATAACTTTGGATCAGTCATTCTTACGAGACCTAAATCGACTTTTCTTTAATTCACCAGTATATATATATATATATATATACACACACACACACACACATACATACATACATACATACATACATACATACATACATACATACATACATACATACATACATACATACATACATACATACATACATACATACATACATACATACATACATACATACATACATACATACATACATACATACATACATACATACATACATACATACATACATACATACATACATA
>NW_017305485.1:3107888-3132864 GCF_001594115.1 Trachymyrmex septentrionalis
TATAACGAAACGTTAATACTGAACACGTGCTGCTCATTCAAGAGAGGATAATTTTCTGCACAGACGGCACTGATAAGTGCTTGGACAAGCCGTATGTGAAAGAACATCGTTGTACCTCTTCGTCGAGCAACATTAACTGATCGAGTATAGTTAAGCCTTGAATTTAAGCTGTGTACACACCGCGGTACCCGTAATCTTCGACGCGAGTGCTTTCAGTGGCAACAAATTTCGAGATTACTGGATAATGTAACAAATCAATTTTGCCCTAAATGTTTTGTAAATTTGTACAGGCTTTTCACGTATGCGTTTATAAGGCAATCTTTTCTTTAGTGATTTGGACGAACAAATTAATCTAAACAAACTAATCTAACGAATTAATCTAAACACGATTTAGCCGAATATTAAACTTAAGTAGAACACAAAATCCTAAGAGCAAGATAACATTAAGTAGAAGTTATTTTAGGAAAAATCATAACGATTTATTTATTTTATTTAAAAACTTTTTAAAATCAAAAACTTGCTTAAAAGTCAAAAGTTTATCACTAAATCATCGTCAAATATGTAACAAATGACATCATAATTTTTCTTAAAATAACTTCCACTTGACGTTATTTGGATTTTATTCTGATTTTGTTTCGTCTAAGAATATCGTAAGTGTGTCTCAAGATATTCGGGTCTGATTTGTGAATAAATATCGTTATCGGAGGAAACTGTGGAAAAGGCGATGATAGACATGTTTTGTGCCATGCCAAAAATACAGCAAACTGCTGCAATTTTAGCACGATCTTTGACCCACGTTGAAACTGGGAAAGAATAATGTTTCCACATATAGAACTTGAAACGCTCGTATCGCGCGTTAGCGTTGTAAATGTTATATTCGCGTCATGCGCATGGTACACAATTCAAACAAAGTTCTATTTCACGTATACGCCGCAATTTGCGCGCTTGTAGCGTTTATGAATCATTTGCCGCGTCACAACATCACGTATATTACATAATAAAAGGTCGCGTGTCGCGTATGAGCAGTAGCGGACGGTTGCGGAGAGTTGCACGTGGGAGAAGTCCTCGAAACTGACACCAACAAAAAATTTTCTATCGCGGTTTTGCAAGCACGACACGCGACTCGCAACGCGATAGAATCGAAGCTTGATTAGCCAGAAATAACTGCTGAGTACAACGTTTAAATACACGTAGCGTGCTATATATCAAATCTCAATCTCCAAATAGAAAGACAGACGGATCGGAATTATAATATCAATTCCAAGAATGTCAGCTTTAGGATCACGGACACTTCCGAGAACCTTCGACATTTGTCGACCGGCACCAAGTTTAACTGCGGAAAATTTTAGAAAATGAGATCCGAACGGTTCTGCATGCCAAAGTTAACGCGAAACTGTCATCCTCGCGGTTGCTCTAATTCGCGTTATCTTCGTAACAAGGACTGTCACAAATTCTTCGTCCTAAAATTCCATAACGGTTCCAGACAAAATTTCACGATTTTCCCTGATGCTTTCAATAATATTTTGAAATTTTCATCCGAGTATTTTTCTGATTTGGAAACTAACAAATATTTGTAGAAATTTAATATAGCAACGTAAATTACTGCACGGAGAAAAAAGGTTTTGGTGGAAAATGATCGAACCAGAAGATTTTGATTAAATCAATCAGAACTCCAGTTCTGATCTCGACTAAAATTTTAGTAGAATTAGCTAGAAAATTTTCTGATTAAATTAACTAGAAAATTTTCTGGTTAAATCTACTCTAAAATTCTAGTTGAGATAATCAGAATTCTGATTGATTTAATCAGAATCTTCTGGTTTGTCCATTTTCAACCAAACCATTTTTCTCAGTGTATTAATGTTGGTGACATCGTTTGCATGTAATTGTTAAATTGGTAATATTCCAAAACTGTGTGAGGTACATATATTAAATATTTTTTAAGTCAAGAATTTTCATTTCTCCGAAAATGTTGCAAAATTCCCTGATGTTTCTCTAATTTCTAATTGTGTGACCACTTTGTATAATCAACGTTAGACACGTGGTTAACGAAAGAGCAAAAAATTACTCGAATAGAACGAAATTCGCTGGTATTATGAAGATACGTGACGACAGGTAGAACGTAGCAAAAAAGTCAAGGCTCTCTCTTGTCGACTGACCTTCGTCGTAGCTTCATTAAACTATCTAAAATCGTAACTAGCCGACCGTATTTCAGAATTCCTTGATTACACGTCATCTTGTGATTACGTATAATATTTATACGTTGAATAAATTATCGATCTCATCTTAATTCATGTCGGATAAACAGGAAATTATCGCGTTTATCTTGCACGGATTTTCTAATCGCGCATTTAAAAATTGTACAACAACGCACTGTCTCGAATATATGAGTTATAAATCTTTATAAATTATTTTATGTCTTTATAAATAAAAATATAAAAAATTTATATTCTCATAAACTAAAAAAATTGTGTCTGTACAGGGAAAAAATAATATAATATTAATAGCATAAAACTGGCAGTGGTGTAATTGAAAATAATCTTATTAATTCAATGACATAAATAATGAAAATATATGTCCATTACACTAATAAAATATAGTTTTCATTACTTTCATTTCTGTATATATACTAATTTATTAACTTGAGGTTTTTAGCAAGTAAGAAATATTAGTACTTCTAATGTTAATAATAAACTGTTGTTGAATAAACAAAGTTATTTTTAGCTGTTGACTAATGCTGTTAATACGACATAATTTTTCTCCGTGTAGAATAGTCTACATATACGTAGAGTAGACACAGATTTACAATAATTGCAAAAAAAATTACGGCGGCGAGTTGGAAAATTGCGCAACGTTTCGTCCTGAATACGTAATACCATAAGTATCTTTGATAAAAGAAAAAAAAACGAGAAATAGGATGGATTCCGTTCTCGTAAACTCGAAGAGTCGTCTATAGAATGGTGGAGTTGATACGAAAGTGGGTACGGATTTGCAATGGTCGCGAAGAAAATTACGGTAGCGTGTTCAGTGATAAAAGTATACCGCACAACGCGGGGCAGATCGATGCAACTTTTTCCACTCGCGCGATTATCTCGTTTCACCGCTTACGGTGATAAACGGTTAACCCCCAAGATGCGGCCAAAAATTGAATAATAACGACCAGAAGCTGCGTGTTCGTACATTTGTCTCTCATTTCTCTTCTGCGATTCGTTAGAGAAGATGTTAAACTATTCACATTAAAATGAAACTACGGATACGATGTAATATGGATTAATATAATTAACGAGATTCCACTACCAGTCCATTTTTCAAAAAATTTATCAATACTGACACACTCGCGTCTTATAAAACTCAGCGTGACTTGCTCTATTTTAATGTACATTGTACTCGATTGTGCGATATTCACTTTAATTTCCATGTAATAATTTCAATCATAGGATTCTCAGGGCATAAAAATGAAATATTTCATTTTATATGTTGAGAATCCTATTTGGTTGAATCAACTAATCTCTTATTTGGATATGGACAGACAAATTCTTGAGATTGATGCAATAAAATAATTTAGTTAAAGCAAAAAGTTTGGTTACTACAACATTTTACTTGTTTTTAATAATATAAATTTTGTGCTTGAAACTAAATTATTTTATTGTATCAACCAAAAATTTGTTTATCCATACTTAAATTTGTTTAACCAAATCTAAATACGAAATTAATTGATTCAACCAAATGAGTCTCAGAATGTAATTATTGAGGATAATCTAAAAGCGAAGGGTCGAATTCGAAACGTCTAATTAATTTGGTTATTTAATAAAGAATTTGAATTCGCACACCTACACCCAGAGAAAGGTTTCTTCGATTTAAAGAAACGTTTCTTTACTATACGGTTAAAGAACAAATTTCTTGAATTTGAACGTCATTTCTTTGATTTAAACGTTATTTTTTTTAATTAAATAAAAAAATTTATTATTATTTAAAGAAATTATATTCAAATCAAAGAATTTTTTTCTTTAACCGTATAGCAAAGAAATATTTCTTTGAATTGCAGAAACCTTTCTCTGAGTGTAGTATTGGCTCTAATTGGTATTTGTACTTTTGTCATTTATTATATTATATATTCTTTAGAGCCTTTTATTATTCTTGATTTTTCTTCGTCGATTATGTATCGTGGCGGTTTCGCGAATAACGTGACGAAACATGGAAATATTCCAACGGATAAATTCGAGTTGGACATTAATAATGCGAATAAATCGGCATTGCGGATTGAGCTGTATACATGTGTAATACGATATTTGTTAATTAACGATTATAGCAATATGCCTTCATCAAATATTCAAATTCGGGATGTAATGTAATTATGATTACGTATACTATTTCTGCATGCATTTGCATCGCGCATAAATTGCACAACTGGTGCACCTTGCTTTAAAGCAAGCAAATAATTACTATCATTAATAACAATTAGCATCATATATGGAGTGATTAGACGTACTATTTCGGTCAATAATTATAGTTTCATAAAATAGACATGTCATTATAATGTAACGTTATTTCTAAATCCTACTTTATTAAGAGAAATAATCCATTCTATGCATAATCTATCCTTAAAATAATCTCGTCTTTATTTGAAAAAAAAAGTCGCGCGATCACGTGATCGCGAAAGAGAGAGAGAGAGAGAGATCGCGCAGATACGTTCAAGTCGTAGCCTTCCAAAAATAACAATGCAATTTATTTCGATTCTGCGATCACGTGAGAGCGCGACAGGCGTATCGGTTGACGTTCACTCACCCTGGAGATGCGCAGGGGTTGATGCGTGTCGCAGCCGCCGTGCATGCGAAAGCCCCACGGGGACCCGCCGTAGAGGGTGACTTCTCTCGCGCTCATCCCGCGTCGGCACCCCCGCTCCTCCTCGTCGACACGCGCATCCGATTTTTCCCGCGTCGCGTTGCGTCACGTTACGTCGTGGCGCACAGAGTGATATGCGGCTAAGTTCGCGACACTCGTGCCCGCATCGCGGACCGTCGCGCGAGGTAGAGTCGTAGAGACGCTTCACGACGTAACGCGCGGCACCCGGTCACGGTTTTATCCGATCCGGAGTTTGTATTGTTGCCGCCGCGAATTTTCTCGCGTCGCCACGCGATACGGACGGTCGGCTACGCGAAGTCGGGGTGAGAATAACAGTTAAAACAGCGGTCGTTGTCGCAACGACGGCGACGACGAGCGCCGATTACGCCCACTGATGTAAAACGCGATGGCAAATCACACGCACGCACGCGCGCGCGCGAGACCCACACTCGTCCGAGGTTCGCGTTGGACTGATGGCGCGTCCTTCCTCCCTCCCCCACCATTCCGCCCCCGCGCGTAGTAATCCGCGCGCGTGTGCCCTCCCTCCCCCCCCCCCCTTCGCCCACCTGGTCGTTTCGTACTCCGCGAGGGTGCGTGCGCCCACCCCCAGGACCGTTATTCCGAGATTCTTTCCGTCGCGTCGCCCCGAGCAAAATTTTCCTTTCTCATTTCGCGATTTTTTTTTTTTTACATTGTTTGGCTGTGAAATCATCCTTGGTGTAGCACCAATGTAAGGCTGCTATTTCAAAAACAATATAAAGAATATACAGGTCATATAAAAATCAAATTTAAAAATTATAAAACGTGAAAATTACGGTAAAAATATAATACTGTGTAATTAATTGATAAACAAAAGTAAATATATATTACATGTTTCGATCTCATGATTGAGTCCCCTTTAGATATTCGAAAAAATTGTATATATTCAGATGATGTTAAAGTGCTATTTCATTTGTACGCATTTTGTCGCACGACAAATTTTTTAAGCCTGTTGATTGGCTATAAGATAGAGAGATTCAAAGAGATTTCTCTGTCCTTTCTGGTTCCATCAATGTAAAGGTGCTATTTCATTTGTGCTTTTTTGTCGTATGACAAATGTGTACAGAACAGAGAGGTCCTCGGATTTTTCTATCCCACAGCCAATCAGCAGATTTGAAAAATTTATTGTACGACAAAAAATGATATTGTACGCACAAATGAAATAACAGCCTAAAATTAACTTTAATCTCAATTTAATTATCTTCCTCTGATGCTGTGTCCAATGTAGATTAACTTTAATATCGGTTCAACTTATTTTTCATCTTTCTCTAATTCTTAGAACTAGAAAAAGATGAAGAGTTATTCGAACCAAGATTAATGTTAAACTATATTGATAGAAATGTACATTAGAATAATTCTAATAATTACTTTGGTGATACCAGGCCTAAATACTAATCGACACAACCAAAAATAACATCAATGTTATAAGGTTTGTTCGATTTATTGTTTCAAATCCCTAAAAAATGGTGCACTTAAAATGAGATAAATATATGTATTCAGGCATTGAGAAAAGAAGTAAAGATTCTAAGTGCAAGCAACGTGAACACTTATTTTTTTTTTGCATCTAACAATGTAAATATATTATATATAACACGTGATTACAGATAATGAAAAGTCTAATTGAACAAGATGTCTTAAAGATGTCTTTTAGATGTCTTTAAGATATCGTATATCTCATTTTTGAAACATACATATTGTTTGGGATGTTACATAACATTATTGAGTGCGAAATTATAACATTGTTATATTATTTTTTGTTTAATGTCGATTATGGAATGTTCTTTGGTTTTGGCATAATATTTTCTCTCGAAAAGAGAAAACATAATACGCAATATTTTAAGATTTTTTAAACTAAATTCTAGTCCTTTACTACCTTGTCTTCTATTTCACACGTGCTTTTTATCATGTCTTCACGTTTTATTGTTGTCTTCCACACAGTGATGCTTATTCTTCCAACATTTTCACGCACAATCAGCGTTGACTACTTGTTGGGTCGTTTCTCCCAGATCCGTTCCTTTTCGTTCTTCCTGAACAAAAAGGAAATTTGTTATGTGCTTTATTTACACGCTTCGACAGTCCAGGACAACTCGTTTCTCTTTATCACTAAGACTATGATCCTTTCTTGATGTCCTAGAAAATAAAATGTATCGGTTAGATATATTGCAACTGAGATAAAATGTATTTTTTCTCATACGATACAGAAACTTTTAAGAACATTATTGTAATGTTCACAGTGTTATCGCAAAATTGTTGGACTATTGTAATATTGTTGTAATATTGTTAAAATAATCTATGATATAAAATAACCGACTTTCTATGAATTTCTTTTTTATATGAATTTCTCTAGTAGCACAATTATTTACATAATATTGACCAAATATATCAATCATTGGCCAATACATTCCATTAATCATGTTAATCATCAATAAATCGTACTAAGTTTTAATCATAATTAATGTTGATAAATTCATTTTTAGATTATGATTCTCTCTCGAGAATATACTTTTTCAAAATTAATATTCTTTTGTGTTTAGAAACACGAAAGTAGCAGCGGAATTGGAAAACGGACAAAAATATCCGCGAGGACAGGATCGAAAGTGTAAAAGCGTAGCTAAGGTTACATTGTCGAGATAAATTTGTAAAACTTAGAAACAAATGGCTATATGTAATGTATTAAAGTGAAGTCTATAATTTTATCATATATTCTTACCCATTTTGCTTCATTCGTATCGCTATAATTACATATACGTGGTTAGTTCGACGGGAACCGGACTCCATTTTGTCAGGAGAAATTTTCGCGCTATCCCTAAAGTTGACCGCGTGATCGAAATCGATATATCACGAGTATCGATTATAATTCTATCGTTCGAGAAACCCTGGCGAGATGGCGGTACGGTTCAACGTCAGAAAGAAACATGGCAGCGTGACACGTGGTTATGTTTGTATGTATATTGTATGGTTATATTTGTGTATTGATACATTCCCGACATTCCACTAATTTTGGCTGTATTGTGCTCCTACCGATTTTTCGCGAAGGCAGATGCCATTTATTTAAAGAGGAAGAAGAATTTCCGACATTCGGCGAACATAATAACTGACTTTTTGACCCTTTCGACTTGATATTATAAAAAGATTGTGAACAATTTTCTCACGATTGTGTTCGTCGAATCGCGATGTCCAATATAGACGGACATTCTGCCGAGAATAGCAAGAATCGCTACTTCCATGGATCAAGACGAAGAGGTAATCTGTTGTTTATAATGCTTATAACGTTATTATTGTTTATAATAATATCATTTATAATCTTTGATAACAAACATTTCCTACTGCAAACGTTAAGGGCAATCTTGATCAAACTCCGATTAACTTAATTGGCGATTTATGGAGTTTGTCGACAAGCAGAATTGCTTAAAACAAACTTTTTAATAGTTTTATTTATATTATTAAATTTAATAATTTTATTTACATTACTTAATAAAATAGTACTAATTAAGTTAATCAGAGTTCGGTCAAAGTCATCTTGAAAAGCGATTGTTTTTCTAAAGGTGGTTACCAGCACAAGCCTGGCAGACGGAGCTTCAAACGCACCTTAGATCGATCACCACGAGAAAACGTGAAGAGAAGCAAATTGGATATTGGCAGTAGATTGAAAGAATCTGACATAGGAATTACGGAATATATTGGCAAGCATCTTGGCTTTTCTGCGATAATTAAAGAGAGGTACAACGATTTTCATGTCAACGAGATAGATCTTAATGGACAAGTGGCCAAGCTGACCCATCAAGACATCCCGCGTAATCCCAGTGACGACGAAAGTATCGAAGATCTGAAAGCATTGGTGTCATTGACAATATGGGATCAGCTGCAAGCTTTGGGAAAGGAAAATCCTTCGAGTGTGGAAATTGATGTGACTAACATTGATAAAATTGAACGTAGGACTATTCATACAATTGCTAAGAAATTAGCGAATGTCGTCAGCCAGACAGTAGATAAGGGCGATAAAAAGTTCCTCACAATTGTGCCGAATACTAAAAATGACATAAATGGTAAGTTGTAAATTTCCTCATACAAAAAAAGAGACTTCTTTATCATTTTTGATTCTTATATCAGGTCCCAAGATTCGCAAAGATAAGAGAATAGATTGGAGCAGATGTGGAGGAGATTATTGTTACTTTCTGTTGCACAAAGTAAATATGGATACAATAAGCGTTGTGAACCAGTTAGCTGTAAGCTTGCGATTACAGCCAAATAACTTTTGTTACGCCGGCACGAAAGACCGCCGAGCCTGGACGACTCAGTGGATTAGTTTGAGAAAGGTAGAACCGCATAACATATTGCGAGCTGGTAAAAGTATACGCGGTGCGTATGTAGGGAACTTTAAATACGCTAAAGACAGTCTGAAATTAGGAATGCTGAGTGGTAATCAGTTTAGAATAGCGCTGAGAAATGCCTGTGAAACAGACGAAAAGATCGAGCGAGCGATGAAGTCATTGCAGGACAATGGCTTTATTAATTATTACGGTTTACAAAGATTTGGATCAGTACCTACTATACCCACACACGAAATTGGGAAATGTCTACTTCAGGGTGATTACTGTTTTCTTTATATCAGACAGCATTTTAGCCTTAACGATCTAAACTAGATCTTTAGAAAATAATATTTTTTCGGTGCAAATTTATATTGCAGGACGGGATATATATATATATAAATTCACACCGAAAATATTATTTAAGCACTAAACATTTATCTTAGACAGTTAAAAGGCTTTAATTACCCAGTTGTATATTTTTATATAATTTATATGTATTACATTATCTTTTGTTAGGTAAATGGCATGAAGCAATTGAACTAATTCTGAAACCACGACCAGAAACGGATAACGAATTGGCGGAAGTTAGACGAATCTATGCGGAAAGCAAGGATGCCCGTGCTGCCTATGCCAAGCTCAAAAGAATCGATACAATTGAAGCCAGACTTTTGAAAGGTCTACAAATATCGGGTGACAAAAATCCTCTAGGTGTACTCGACTCAATCCCTCGAAACATTCGATTAATGTATATTCATGCTTATCAAAGTTTCGTATGGAATCATATTGTGTCGAAAAGGATAGAACAGTTCGGAACAAAAGTGGTCGTAGGTGATTTAGTTTATGACAAACAGAATTGCAAAGAGACTATAAATAATGAAAGTACGGATTATCCTTTGAATGATAATGAAGACATTAAAGATAAAACTGATATTACCTCTGTCGAAGAAAAAGATATCGAGTCAACATCGAATGAAGTAAATAAAGAAAATTCGGAGCAGGATTTTCCAACAGTAAAAATTCTTACAGAAGAAGATTTATCGAATTACATTTTGACTGATGTAGTTATGCCTCAGCCTGGATGGAAAGTTACATATCCGCCGTATGCAAAAGCCTGGTACGATGAATTTTTAGCTAAGGATGGATTAACTACCGATCTTAGACAAAATAACAAGTGAGTGAGTTTATTTACAAACATAATATTACAATAAATTGTTACTATCGTTTACTTTCTCTCTTTTTAGAAAATACAGTTTAAGTGGTGCTTATAGAAATATATTAGAAATTCCAACGAATCTATCTTGGAAGATTATGCACTATGAAAATAAACATGACGACTTAATCTTATCAGATATCGACGAAATGAGGAAGCATACGTCTCCGCAGGATAAACCAAGTAAATCAATTACTTTTACATTTATTCGAAACGTTTGTTTTAAAAATAATTCAAATATGAACTATTTTCAGATGGAAAGAACAAAGCATTGATCATAGAAATGTGTTTGAAGTCTAGCAGTTATGCCACAATGGCTTTGCGTGAAATATTGAAGAATGATACTTCAGCAGAAACGCAGGCCGCTTTATCAGCCGCTCACGATGTAGAAAATATAAAGTCCAACGTAACCACCATAGATGAATGTAGCAGCAAAGACTTGGAAATTGAGAAAGATTATACAGAAAAAAATTCCGACGAATGCCATGAAGACATTGATGTAAAGACGGATGAGACAATGAAGATAAACGATATAGAGAATATATCAGAGACATGTCCAATTATAAAATAAATTTTAATAAAAAATGTAGACAGAAGACAAATTTTCATAATCAATTAATTTGTTAGCAATATTTTTTAATAAACCAATTGATTATGAGTGATAATGTAAATATAAATAAATTTTATTAAAATGTAATCACTAATCTTTTTACAGACAAGCAGCCATCAAACCTGCCACGTTTTCAAAATCAATCTTTTCAGTAATATTCTTAGTTTTGATGTTTTCGTCTTGATTTGCAACGAAGATGATCGTTTTAGTCTCTTCTTTCCAACCATACTTTTTCACCCAATGTTTCAATGTTGCATCTGTAAAGAAAAAAACTTAATAAGCTTTACACTTACAACACTCGTACAATATTACAAATAAAAATTTTATATATCATACCATCCACGCCACCAAGCAGTTGTGCCAGGAGTGCTCTATCTATCGTTTGAAACGTGATTCCTACTACGTGGCACACAAACTTTCTTATCGAATCCTGGAAACCTACAATCCTATCACAAAGCTCTGACATGGACATCACTCTGTCCCAAAAATGCTGAAAGTCGCATCGTTCCAAGATATCTCCCAGATACATGATTTGATTAATGGGGCTTTCCGACATCTAGAGATCAATGCAACTGCATGTAAATAACGAAAAAGAAAATTATCCTGAATGCTTCAATTGAAACTTACAAGTTTCTCGCTGAGCAAGCACTTGCACAGCACGAAATCAGTATGTGGTAGATTGGTCAACGCCTTCAACAATATCTGACACGTAATGTCCATGTTGAATCGGTGTGGATTTAACTGATAGAGTTTCAGAACAGCCAAATTTGCTTCCAGATCATAAGCATTTTCTCTGGATTGTATTTCAACATATTTCTCTAAAGTCGTGAGATTATCTGGATTGTATCTAAAAGCACATTCATTGTAGCCAATACAAGCAAAAAAACTAATTCTAAATAATTATTATTGTATTATTAAAAGTATGGATATATTATTATAGATTAATAATTACTTTTCAATTACACCAAAATTCAGATAATTCTCATTTATGACATCATAATTCAGTTAAATGCACATTTCTTTTTATTATGATAAATGAGATTTAATTGAATTTTTATCTACAATCTCTATAAGCTTGAAACCATACGGTATGTTTCACTGATCTAGAATCAATTTAATTCTTCTTAAAACACATTATTAAATACAAAAATCTAAGAGACGTGTATTTAATTTTCATGATCGAATTTGAAATTTAAAAGGTATAATAAGCTCTCAAATCTAATGATTATATTTATTAATTCCAATCAATTGTTTTAGACAAAACAAAATAACATTTTTACATACTTTATAACCAGCTACATATCTAGATTTTGCAAAAGTATATTTTGAAAAATTCCTATCCTTGTCAAATTTTAAGATTGTTTTTCACTTCTCAAATTGAACCAATATAAAAAATATGTGTATCTTAGATTTCTGTTTAACAAAATGTTTGAAGAAAAATCAAATTGGTTCGACATTTGTGACAAGACCCTTCTCAGTGTCTTATTAACTCATATTATGTTATGCAATAACTTTTTTTTGAGCAAGTAATAACGTCATTATCTGAATACAAAATATATAATTTTAGACTCAATAATCAACACTTGTATGAAACTGGAAAGTAACTATCATAATTATTTTATTTTTGAGGGATACAGTCAACATAAACATCGTTCTAATCTTCTTGACAGTCAATGAATAACAAATATAAAACGAAATGTCGAAACTTTTATCAACTGTGTCTCTTGAAAAGAATCCAGTCTTAAGGCATACAGTACGTGAACGCGTGTCATGGAAAACTATTTGTGCGAACCAAAAATGCAGCAGAAATGAAAACCAACGAACCTTTCAATGCCTTTGAGCATTCCAGCTACAGTTTGACGCATCGCTTCAGCCATTTCTGCCAATAAAAGAGTCTTATACTACAAATATTGTCGATGTAATCAAAACTGGTTTTATTCTTCGAACTCTGGTTACGAACTCTCCTCTTTATAAAAGAATCGCTATGTATCTCTCCCCTTCGGCGCCACTATCGGCATTCCGATCAACTCGCCATCGATTGGCCGTGCCTTGTGATTGGCCCATCAACAATATCCTCTCGGGATTGGTTGAAGTGTCAAGTGTGTAATGCCTAATTCACACTGGACACAACAAGCGTCAAGCAGCGGAGCAGCAACCAATCAGTGAGGCAATATTTACAGTGGCGTAAACAATATCGCTTTGCTGGTTGGGTGCTGCTCTACTGCTTGACGCTTTCTGCGTTCATGTGAATTAGGCATAACTGATAGTAACTAACTAGGCAACTAGGAATCTCATCTCATCGCTATTCGTATTCTTCTAGATCTAAAATTCTGATTGGATGATCTAAAAGAATACACTAACACCGAGCGTTCATTCAACTGTTAAGTCCACTGAACCAGAGAAAAGAACAAATTTATTGCACTGCTTGCATCAATTCAATTCAGAGAGTATAGGAATAAAGAAGAGATTTCTTGATGACAACAAATTGTAACAAATTGATAGAAAAAGTGACGAAGCTGAAACCGTTAGACGAGCATTTAGACGTCGATATAATCGTTTTCTAGTCTAAGTTCTCAATCGTTTCAAGAGTAATAGCGTTTAGTAAACATGGCCAAGCATCATCCGGATTTAATCTTCTGTCGCAAGCAACCGGGAGTCGGTGAGTTGAGGTTGAGTCTAACCCCTGCAAGTCAAAATAAAATACTTTAATTTAACAATTATCTCTTTTTTATCAAGCCATCGGTCGATTGTGCGAAAAATGCGACGGCAAATGCGTCATTTGTGACTCTTACGTGAGGCCGTGCACCTTGGTTAGAATATGCGATGAGTGCAATTATGGTTCTTATCAGGGACGTTGCGTGATATGCGGTGGTCCCGGTGTGTCGGATGCGTATTATTGTAAAGAATGCACGATACAGGAAAAAGATGTAAGTATAGGTTTTTTTAATTCATCGATTGATCAATCACATGCGCAAATGCAACTTTGCTCCGTAAAGCTGCATTTTCATATAATGCATTGATTAATTGATAAATTAAAAAAACTTTTATTTCTAATAATCTTAGATTAGTTTATTCTTTTCAGCTGAACTTCTTATAGAAACTATATACTAGTAAAATTATTACCAAAAATTAAATGTAAAGTATGTATTTCTTTTCTTTTTAATTGTGATAGGATGTGGTTTATTTGACTTAAATTGTATACAGGGTATCCTGTAAGTTTTTGCCAATCACTTTTTTAGAATTTTTTATCTACTTTTTAGTATTGCATTTTTTTATTTTTATCATGAGAAAATATAGTATTAAAAAATTCTGAAAAAATTCTTAGAACTTTATAAGAAGAAAATAAACAATTTTTATCTCTTGCTGTTTTTCTATAAAGTTGATAGTATTTAAGTAAGAAATTATTGAAAACCAATATTTAGCAATTTTTGGTAATTAATATTTCGTTAACCATTGCGAAAATTGCAAAATAATAAAGAACTCGACTCAATTTAATTCGCTCTATCTACACAAAAGCGATTGGCCAAAATCCCCTTACGGGACACCCTGTATATTATATTCTGCAGAATCCGATTTTTAAATCGAGAGAGAAACATATAATAAATCTAATTAAAATAATTTGTAAAATTTTGTTAAAGGACTATATACATTTCATGTATGTTATATGTATATGACCTACAATTTAACGCGGGATCTGAACGGCGCTAGTGATAAAAGATCTCTTAATCACCAGATCAAATCATTTTCAATTCCTTAACGCGAAAAATCGCGTATGTGGGCGCAGGTGGGATTGAATCCAGTTCTATCTATCAGATCATGAATCAATCGCACTGAGCGGCAAGCCACTTGATGCCTCGAAAGATAGTAATTAATTACTTATTGAACAACAATACTGTTAATAATTAAAATAAATAATTACTGTCTTTTAATATTGACCAGTAGATTTTTGTAAACGATTTTTTGCAATTTATTTTCTTTCTAATTTTAAGAATTAGAAAAAGAAAAATTTAAACGAGATTAAAGTTGATCTATAGGAACAGACGTTTTCTTTCCAATATGGAATGCCACAAGAAGTTCAGTGGAAAAGAAGAGACTGTATATTTATAAGTTTTGTAAATAATCCAGTAAATTTCCAGTTTGTATATTCGTAAATTGAATATCCTAAATCGCGTTTTCAGAGAGACGGATGTCCCAAGATAGTCAACTTAGGAAGTTCAAAGACAGATCTGTTCTATGAGAGGAAGAAATATGGATTCAAAAGAAGATAATTACACTTTTTCTATATAGAATTTTTCCTAAAATAACACATTATGAGAGCATCAGGTAATTTATTATTTTTATAAAAGTATCGTTACGATGGCAACATAATTTTTTGTTTCGCAATATAAAAACAGATAATTATGAATATCTTAATTTTATATATTAAACTACGCTCTGTAAGCATGAATATAGCAAAGACAAAATAAATATTCAATTTGTTATATATATATATATATATATATACTTTATTGATCTTGCTTTGTAAATTGATATACTTTATATTATTCTTGCTTTATAACTATTTTTTAAAATATAATTTGTTAAGGTAGTAAATAAAAATAAATTTTTTCAAAGTGAAAATGTGAGGTAAATAAATTTTCGTACTTTCGTTGCACATTTGTATTAAAACTAAATGGAGCAATAAATGTAAGGTACAATGCCAAGGTATAATGCAAAATCATAGAAAGAATACATAATGTAATAATATAAAAATATCAAAAAGAATATCTTTCTAAAAATATCAAACTTATGTTAAAATTAGCAGTGGTTTTTCCGATGGCGGTAGTTCTTTCGTTTCTTGTATCTCGACGATCTCCTGTTTTATGATATTCCCTTTTTCGTCTACGTCATCGATAGATATTAAAATATTAGATACAACAGGTACGAATTTGTCAGCGTCATTCTCTGCCGTTTCCTCTTGTGAATCCTGTACAGTTTCTTTCATTTCTTCTTCCGCATTATTTTCAACAATCTGGAACAAATCATTACGATTTCCAATGGAATAAAAACTGTTAAATAATGTTAAGTTAACAAAACTCACTTTTACTGTTGTCAGCGAGGTAGTTTGATTCAGCTCTATTTTATATTTTTTATCTGGTAAATCCGCCTCTTCGACGGGCAACATATTTTCTTCATCCACAGCCTCGTATCGAACCATCTGTAGCCTGTAACATCCGTCTTCTTCCTGCGTATAATGGAAGCGTTTGTGTCCACTGGGCAATTGCAATCGATGGGCTTCTATAAGATGCTTTGTCAATCTATAACTCTTTCGATATTTAATCGGGCATTCGTGGCAACAGTACCATCGCACCGCTAAACTATGTACTCGTTCTAAGTGCCTGTAATACATTTAACAATCATCAAATAAAGAATAAGTCATTAATGAAGAGCTTTATGATTACCTATCCAAGGTGTAAGCTCCCTTGCATGTGTAAAGACATCCCTCGAAGTAGCAAGAAAAATTCGGTCCATCAGTATGGACAGTCATGTGAGAATCAAGATCCTGTTGTGACTTGGCAGCATGCGGACACAACTGACATGGAAACGTTCTGGTTGACATGTGACGGTATCTGACGTGTTTTGCCAAGCCCGACGGCGATTCACAGCTCATGTCACATAGAGTACATTTATAATTGAACACATGAGATCTCATGTGATCGCGCAAGATTCCTTCGGTTGGATAAAATTTGTTGCAGTGTGAACAACGGAATCCTTGCACTGTAAATTCATGATGTATTGGAAGAAAATTAAAGAGATGCCGAAACACACGATGAATTTATTACCTTCCAAGGGAATTTGTCGCTGGCAATGTATGTGAAATTTCGTCTTTGAAGCGAACGTGACACCGCAATCCGGGCAGGCAATTATTTTCTCTTTGGTATGACATCTTACATGATCTCGTAATTTGTACAAGCTAGTATATTTGCCATTGCACCCGGTCCATTTGCAATCAACTCCGTCTTTGATTCTATTGCCACGCGGGTAATCAGTCATGTGTACAGTAATATGATATAAGTACATTTGATAATTCGTGAATAGTTTCAAGCACTCTTCCCATCTGCACAAATGTGGAGGTGGAGAATCTAAAATGTTCTTCCATTCTGCATCTCTATGACATTTCTGCAAAAAAAATCTTTAACATTTATTCTACTGATGACCATGTGGAGGTTTTCCAGCAATAGACACAGTAATCATTTCACCTTTGTCTGAATTGTAAAAAATTATGCAATATAGTTAGGTAATACAGTCAAGACTTGCCTTAATTAAATACTACTCTTTTCATCCATTTGGTGAATATTTAATTTTTATTTAAGATTGACAAACAAGAAGGTAATGATTTACTATGTCATCCGTGTCTCTTGCTGAAAAATACCCATCGTTACTTACGGGTAGTTTGATTTTTGCGCGAACATTGGATCCAATACACTTCAACTTAGTGTGATAGGCATGATAATTAACATGCCGTATTACTTCGTCACCTACATCGGTGTTATATGGACAATCTTTCCACTGACACACATAGACCTCGTTGTCGTTTTTTATGCTTATCTGTATGTTAGGTATGTGACTCGAGACATGCCTCAAAAATTTGTCCAAATGATTGCTGTGAAACGTGCACTCCTTCCACTCGCAGACCAGACTCAGCACCTCGTCCTTCAGTTTCGTTCCCACTTTACGTTTTTTCCCGCCACACTCTGAGACGGAGTCGAATTCGGAATCCGTGTTGTACCAATCATCGCATTCTAATTCATCTAGCTTTTGCTTGAGGGAGTCCTCTTTATAGAAACAATCTTTCTGGGATTCCACCCAGTTACCGCATCTATCCAACATTACTTCATTCGCCGTCAGTTTTGCCTCTAGATCCTCCATTGCACAAGGATGTTATTATGTCTTGTACCTGGAACGAACGTCTTGAGTTAGACATACTTTCTAAAACTTTTAGAGTAAATCTTATTCTAAGCGAAATTTCACTTTAAAGATTGAAAACTGAACCACTTTTTTTTAAGACTAGGGCCCAGTTTCACAACTCATGGTTCTTAACCAAGGTTTAATTTATTCCTTACTTCTTTCGAATTCTAGCATTAGAAAAAGATAAAGAATAAGTTAAATCATGGTTAAGAGTTAACCATGAGTTGTGAAACTGGACCTAGCTTAATTTTCATTCTTTTTTAGTAAGTTTCCACTCTAAGGCCCAGTTCCATAACTCACTTCATTAACTCTTAACCGAGGTTCAATTTATTTCTCATCTCTTTCCAATTCTAGAATTGGAACCGCTTGATTAACCGTAAGTTGTGGAACTGGGCCTAAAGAATTTAAAGTGTAATTCAATAACGATTACTCTTGTAAATCTTTACTTATACCTTATGAAAACTATACTCCTAAGTTTTACAGTTTGAAATACAGAATGCAAGTAAACTTCGCTTTACAGCAATTAATAAAAGAAGGTTTAAAGTTTGTTTCCTTATAATTTAAAACCTCATACTCTATAAAGTTTTCTAAGTAGAATCTGACTCTAAAGAGTGAAAATTGAACCTATCTTACAAAAGTGTGGTTCAATTTTCAATCTTTAAGAATGAGATTTCACTCTTCAATAAAATTCACCTTAAAAGTTTTGGAAAGTATCTAGTACCAATCATAAAGATTATACAACCGTGTAAAATTTTCTGCTTCAGGTCTAAATGATCCGTTGCTGTAATCCAGGGTTAAACGTACTGTTGCAGCGGGACATGAAATGGCGATCGTGACGATCGATGGACGAGAAGGAATTTTGTTGAATCAGAAGCAAATGAGAGGAACTACCGATTCCTAATTACTTCCAATCAAGACATCGACAATACTGATCTCACGTCTCTGCCGAGCAGTACAGCGTTCGTTTCCGGCAGTCTCGCCGTTTCTCACCGTGTGATTCCACAATCGCAATCTCTTCGTAGTGCACTGTTATCCACTTGTCTCACTCGCTCGTCATCTCGTCGATACATGTCGACATTTCGTCTGACGAGCAGTAAACTCGCTATGCGCCTGTTCTCATCTCCGGCGAGCCTTCGCGAGTGTTTCTATTCCTTCATCCGTGGATCTTCTCGAAGCACGCGATTTATCGTATCGCGTGGGACATCGCGCTATTGTCACTTTACCGCCAACTGTCCTGTGAGCGATCGTAAGGGCACGACCATTTGTGCCCTGTCTTCCGGTTATTACACTTACACTTTGCCCGGCAAGAAAGAGGGAGGGTGGATCTTGATACGCTTGATTCTTGTAAATTTCCCGATAAATTTTCTGGCATTTTTCTGACAGGTTAAGACTCGGATCGCGTGTCTTCTCCCCTCCCTCTGATTCGCATCGCATTGCTCTTTTTTACTAGTGTAGATTTAACTTAACTTTTTTATTTTTTTTTTTAGTTCTAAAAATAATGCCTGTTTTTACTAATTTAATTTTTATCTAAAGAATTTTAAAAAAGATGAAGAGCAAGTTAAACCGAGATTAAAATTAATCTATATTGATAGAAATGAACAATAGTTAGTTCCTTAAAAGAAAGAAGCTTTGATCAAGATTCGAATAACTTAATTTATGTTCATTGCCATCAATGTAGATTAACTTCAATCTCGGTTAAACTTACTTTTTTAGTTCTAAGAATTAGAGAAATCTCTTTTATAGTTCTTAAAAATGATAAAAAAATATAATTAAACCGAAATTAATCTACATAGAAATCTAATTATATAATTTGTCGATTTATGTCTATTTCTAATGTAGATTTACTTTAATCTTAGTTTAATTTATTCTGTATCTTTTTTAATTCTTAGAACTAGAAACGAATGGAAAATAAAAGTTAGTCATGTGATGAAAAGTTAATTTACATTAACTTTAGAATAGAAAATGAGCATTAATCTTTTTTCCATATGTTAAACAGCAGAAATTTTGTAATTCTGTTCGCGCAAACAAGAGAAATGAGTATTATTTAATGTGTAAATTATCTGCAGAACAGAAACTCTAACAATATATAACGTTATTTGATATTATTTCTCATTCAATAATATATCCTATAAATGTAATAAAATACATGTTGTACTCTCTAAATTCTTTGGAGAAATCTCTAAAGAGTGAAAATTAAGCCTGTCACTCTCGAAAAAGAGTGAGATTCACCTTGAAAGTTTTAGAAAGTATATAACAATTATTATAATGCTGAATAGGAAATTGTACTGTTAATGTTATTTTTAGTTAATTTGTGTTCTGTGGGACCGATTAAATTAATCAAAGTGCCTCAATTTCAATCAAATGATTATTGCCATGTTTCTTCTTTTGTTTTCTTCGATCTTTGCATGCTTTACAAAACGGCACTATACTAAATCTTGCAATCTACGCTGTTAAAATGAAAAAAATTGTTTTTGCAATTAAACTTTCTTCTTTTTTTCTTGGTGTAAATATGAAGTGCATTATTAAATTTACATTAAGCATCATAGATATAAGAATTAAACAAAAATGTTTATTAAGGTCACGGAAAATGTGGCGTGGCAGTGGTGAGAATATCAGGAAGCCGGTCTCTAGACGCACTGAAAAAGATGACAAGCATATCCAAGCTGGAACCGAGGAAAGCCTTCCTGCGAAAGATACGCGATCCAGAAACAGGAGAGGTCATCGACAATGGACTTTGCTTGTGGTTTCCCGGTGCGTGCAGTTCTCGCACAATTCTCACCTTTTTAATCCTCTACCAACAACTAGAATTAAAAGACATCAGATTTTTATATAATCAGGAACAAGAAAAAATTTGTTCTATTTCATCAAGAGACCTATTGCTGATAGAAGAATTGAAATTCATGTTGTCAACGAAGAGTTAACACATTCGATGACTCGTATGCTTTTATTTTTATATTTTCTTATAAATTTAAATTATAAGTACTCATATATTTCGTTTAGAAATTTAACATATAAATATTTTAGAGGACAGTCTCTAAAGAACTGCAAGAGACTTGTCCGGAACTGATTCGATTCTCCTTAAAAATCTAAGAGACATTTTTTATATCGATTCAATCTTATAATCAGATTTGAGAGATGTAAAAAACTTCAAAGTTAACCTTCAAAGTTAGCGCTTATATTTAATTCTTATCGATTATCAACGATACGGTGAATTATACAGAGAAATGTTTGAAATCTAAAAGAATTTAAAGTTTTCCAAATCTATAAGAATCTAATATTTTTAATACTCTCATCTCCATTAAGTTTTGAGGATTTAACTCTTTAATCTCAAATTGGGCAGATATAAAAATATATGTGGTTTTAAAATTTTGTGTTCAATAACATATTTCACGGAGAATCAAATCGTTTCCAGTTGTAATAGGTCCCTTGTGAGTGGCGACGAAAGAAACGAGGAATCTTCTATCACAGGAATGTCTCAAAAATCACATGTCTGATTAGAACAACCATTTGTAGGTCCGCACTCATTCACCGGCGAGGACTCCGTGGAGTTTCATGTACACGGCGGATCAGCGATCCTGACGAAGCTGATGCAAGTCCTCTCGAGATTGCAGGTGCATCCGGCGCTGCCGGGTGAATTCACCAGACGCGCCTTCTATAACAATAAGCTGGACCTGACGGAAGTGGAGGGTCTGGCTGACTTGATAGAGGCCGAGACCGAGTGTCAGAGGAAACAGGCGCTGCTACAGGCCGATGGTATCCTGCGTAAGCTGTACAATAGCTGGCGGAAAGTGCTTTCGGAGTCCGTGGCGAGTATCGAGGCGTACATCGACTTTGGTGAGGAGGAGAACATCGAGAGTGATGTGGTACAGAACGCGCACCACTCTCTCAGACAGCTGATGCGGGAACTGGAGGAACATCTAGCCGACGGCAGGCGCGGCGAAATTCTACGCAACGGAGTGAGGACTGTAATCATCGGCGAACCCAACGTGGGCAAGAGCAGCCTGCTGAATCACCTGGTGCAGCGAAATGCCGCCATCGTCACACCCATCGCCGGCACCACGAGGGACGTCATCGAGCTGACGGTAAACATCTCGGGCTATCCTGTGCTGATAGCGGACACTGCTGGTATCACGGAGGACATCGGGGATATCGTTGAAGCCGAGGGTGTTCGTCGAGCGAGGAATCACGCGGAGAACGCTGATTTTGTAGTCGTTATGATGGACGCGTTGAAGTGCGCAACCAGTGGTTTGACTTATAAAGACTATATACGCGAATATCTGTCGTCATTGGGAATACAGGAGCTACTGGCGAAAATCGGGAGAGGACGTTTTATCGTGATAGCGAATAAAAAAGATTTATTGAAGGAGGAGGAGAAACGGCATCTCGACGACGCTGAAGCAGTTCTGGTATCTTGCAGAACTGAGGACGGTTTCCAGAATTTGCTGCGATCGCTGACAGATCACTTCAGTAATATGTACGATAGAATGAACGATAATCATTGACACTTGCATTCGTGATTATATGGTAACATTTTGTTTAGATGCGGTAATCCATCCACGGAGTGTCCAACCATCAGTCAGGCAAGACACAGAAACCACTTGGATCAGTGCTCGAGACATCTGCAAAAGTACTTCGAATTTTGCGCCAATGAGCAGCACGATATGGCCATAGCGGCGGAGGAAATCCACAAAGCGATGCGGGAACTCGGAAGGATAACGGGACACGTTAGCACTGATGAAATATTAGACATTATATTCAAAAATTTTTGTATCGGCAAATAAAGCGCCGTTGTTTGTATATAAAAAACGTTTTTGTATTTTCTTATAAGATACTTTGCAACTTTTTTTAAATTGCAGAGTAACTGCGATCAGATAGTTAAACGTCTTTACTGAACTATTTGTATTATATACATATAACAAACGGAAGATTGCAGTATTGAAATTGTATAACATGTATTAAAACTATCGTTTTAAAAGATATATGGAACATCGGTTCCTTAGCTGTACGGAAAGAACAGTTTTGTTATAAAAATAATTTTGCTTAAATCAAAAATAATATGACGCTTAACTTGGGACTAGAAAATTTATTGCAGCATTGCCATCAACATTTAAGTGTTCTATATAATTATTTTGTTTAAAACAAAATTATTTTCAGATCTGTATCTAGCTAAATTTTTTGTTACTTCAGCAAAACTGTTCTGTCTATTGAAGAGAGAAATTAAAGTACAAAGCGTAGTTATCTATTCAGTATTCTATGCATTCTTTTTAAAATGACATAATATATTATGATTAAGCGTGATTAATTAGAACGCATTATGACGGCGTGAAATAAATGGAAAGAAGCGAACCTTCATAAGCATCGTATGTTTATTAACAATGTTACACGCACAATCATACATAGAACAACCTTTTGCCTGATTATAAGATATCGATACCCTACGCGTTATACACTGATAGGGCTCCGTTAATGGTTTCAAGTCGTTATCTGTATGCCATGTCCGTGTTATGTGTGCTAATTGCATCTTGTTATTATGACATTTATCATAATAACTCCGCTCGCTCTCGCAAAAAAAGGATCATTCAACTTGGCGAAATAACGAAAGTAAAACAACTCGAGTGAGGGAAAGAGAAAAAAATAAAAAAAAAAAAGAAAAGGAAATAAGTCGTATACAAAAATTCACTTTCTATGACTCGAACGATTCCTTTACATGTCTTACAAATTTGTGATATTTGAAATAGAGAAAAGCATGTTTCTCTATTAAAAAAAAAAAAAAGAAAAAAAAAGAAATTCGAGTTGTATTATGATCGACCATTAAATGGTATTATTATAAAGTCCGTTATGCAACTGCTAATGAAATTTTTCGTTTTCTAATCGTGCTTATCGCGTTAATTTCATTTTTACATTGACAACGTCCAAATTTTAACAAATATATCTTTTTCATATTGTTTGCACGGTGACTCCTCATCTCTGCTGATTAAGGATTGAATTCTCACGATTCGTTGCGAGTCACCCGTGAAATTTTATGCGCGCAGCGAGAGATCACCAAAAATATGCTATTAATATAGTACAATCAGTCCATATAAAGAAATCGAATGGCTTATAAATATATATAAAGATTTGGCGAATTCATCACGCGACTCATCACACTGCGCAGGATTCGTCGCTTATTCCTCCTATTTCTCTGGTGTCCCCTTTTTTTTTTATATTATATAAACCCGATGTGTAGAATCCTCAGAGAGTAGATTGCTCGTTTGTACAATTGCATACAATAGTTTGAGATCTATCCGAAAGCAAACTGACTCGCGCTGCACGTCCGAGACGCATTTATTACAAAGATCGTTTTCATTTTCTATCTATACATGTTCTATTTTCTTCCACCCAATTTTTTTTTATATATAAAGCCTTAAATTATTGCGCGAGATCATCCGATCTCGCAAAAGAAGCAAAACTTGGCTACGCATCAGTTCTCTTTTTCTGCGGAACCGAACCAATCACGCGTAACTGTCTCTGTAATCCTTAAATGCTACTAAAATTGAAATTTTTCCAACTCTCACGAAAAATCATAGTAGAATTTAAAGATTGATGCGAACCTAGAGTGAACCGCTTGAGTACATCCATGAGTAAATTAGAACGTTCACTATATAATACATAACATTCTTTTACATGTCAAATATAATAATTGAATATAAGTTTTTATAGAGTATAAACGAAATCCTGATTAGAAAAATTGATAAACGTAATTAGATGTAAAATTGAGACAAAAATTAATTATAGTATTATATTTATATTTAGACAATATTTCTCGTTTAAAAGGCACACAGATTTGTGCGCAGGATCGGATACGGATGAACGCAAGCGGTTCAGAAGGTCCTTCGTACCGTGAAGATATGAACGAGAAAGAAGAAACAAAAGAAAGTCTGTCGAGGATCGAATCGAAGACTGGTCGATTCCTCCTCTCGCTCCTAAATTATCCATCTCTTCCCCGCATCGAGATAGACGTCCACATTCGTCCATTTCATT
>NW_017305485.1:3132964-3138632 GCF_001594115.1 Trachymyrmex septentrionalis
CACTCGTCCATTTCACTCCCAGTTCTTTCTTCATCTAACACATCCCTTATACGGTAAAGGATACGAGGAAAGAAAAGCGATAGTGACAGCTCTATCATGGCCTTCTCAAGTCAAAATTAAAAAAAATTAAAAGTAACATAATTTAAAGATATGAAAAGATATGAAAGAATGTAGAACGGAAGATGAAAAGGATCTCGAGGGCAAGTAGACACGAAGGTACTATAAAAGCGTAACGCAGTTTAAAAATGCAACATAAGTCAAATATTTTAATATATTGTAGTTTGACTGATCATATTATATTCATAGATAAATTTGTTCGTGACTCATGAAATATATATATACGTATTTGGTCCACGGAAACGATCTTTCTATTCCTAAAATGATCCTGAAGGCCTGCTTTTTTTATTTCCATTTCCTTTCTTCGATAATCTCTTTTTCCTCTCTTATGTTTTTCTTTTATTAAATAAATTAATAATTAATTCTTTTTCACATGTAATTTTTAATAATTATTCACATATCGGTCTAAAGTCACTTGTTGTTAAAGTATTTTTATAAAAGGCGAATAGCCAGTTAGTGTAAAAGGAGAGCACGATATGATGAATTTAAATAAATTGAAATAGAAAAAAATTCAATTATCTAGAAAAATGGAAAATTTTTTTCATTTCCTTTTTCGCTTTTCTTTCCTCGTATCCTCCGTCGTACAAGGGATGTGTTGGATGAAGAAAGAACTGGGAGTGAGAAATGGACGAATGTGGACGTCTATCTTGATGCGGAGAAGAGGATCATTTAGGAGCAAGAGAAGGAATCGATCAGTCTTCGATCGGTCCTCGACAGACTTTCTTTCGTTTCTTTTTTCTCGTTCGTATCTGCCAAGATACGAAGGACCTTCTAAACCGCTTGTATTCATCCGTATCCGATGCTGCGCACAAATCTGTATGCCTTTTAAACGAGAAATATTATAATCTAAATATAAATGTTTGCAATACTATATATTGATTTTTCGGATCATTTTTTGAAATAGAGAGATGATATTCCTGGACCAACTGGGAATGAGAGAAAGAATAGAATGGAAGTCTTTAGTTTGATCCATGAAAGGCCTTTTACTTATTCGCTTTTCTTTTTTCGCATCCTCATTAAAGGCGCTAAGTTTGACGATAATTAGATTATCGCGAGCGTCACCCAGCAATTCATTAAACGACGATAGAACAGCAATGCTGAAATGATACAATCAATTTTAATAGAATGCTAATTATATTTGAGAACATTAAAAATTTCGGTTCAATTTCGCGAGATCGTTCAGAAAGATTCTATGGAGACGTCCATCATTCCGGTCGTTTTCATTCACTGCAAACTCCGACGAAATGAAGTATCGTCAACGTTTCTCGCACCTGTTTCTGTTTATAATATTATAGCGCACCAATTTACGCTGCATAAAAGTGGAATGTGCGCGTCAAGATTAATTCCATGCAAAAAACTTATCATTTTATGAAATATAATTTTCTCTAAATCATTTTAGAGAGAACCGATTGTACCTAATAAAAACGCATGTATCTTAACACACTTTAATACTCGCGTTGTAAATCGCTCAAATTTCGGAAAGGTCTGTCTACTTATTATTCAAGAAAGTGCAGCCCTTAGAGAAATCTGAACGAACGATCGCAAGTTATTATGCGGAAAATTATATCGAAAGAGAGCCTATTTAAAAAAAAAAAAAAAAAAAAAATACAAAGGTATACCGATTGAAGGCTTTTTAACGTCGGGGACAATTAAGTCGCGTCGTTCGGTTTCTCGAAATGGAATTGGCTTCGACTCGCGGAAATCTCGAAGATAAATCGGTAACATCTCGGAACCGAAACGACGATGGTACGTCGCCGTTCTTGCGAAATACAGTAATAGAGCATGGCTGCACTTTCGGTTCTGAGGCACCGGGATTAGCGGCCGATGGCACGGATCTTCCGTACGGAAAGCAAGGGAGACGAGAAACCGCATGTTTCGTCGTCTCGCTCTAGCGAATGTATGTCTATACGCACATACACATTCTATACTTTGCATGTAAGTAATGCCTATTTTCCAAAGATATACGTTATGTGAAACACGCACTCTCTCGCAATCACTGAATCACGCGGGCGATTCCTACCCTCGTGTCGGCTCGCTCGGACCGGTTTTCTCCCCATTCTTTCACTCCTGCCTCCTTATCGCTCGATTCACGCGTTTCTATGATTTCTTGGCCAAGCAAATTAATCATAGGAGTTTTCCAGCAAGAATACAGTATAACACAGTGAATCTACATCTGATTACATTTACAACATCCTTAATCGGGTTTAATAACATCCATTCATAACAGTCCATTCCTTCGAGGAGTAGCTATGATTGGCCAATTTCATAACTATGGATGTATTATTAAACCTAATAATAATTATTATTAAACCTGATTAAGAGTGCCGTGTAACAGATTATAATTGTAACAGAGACAATATGATTGATCTATACGTTTAGATTCACAAGGAACCAAAGTCAAGGACCAACTGTATTGAAGAATTCTACAATAGTTGCAAAGGTGCTTTCTCTGCTGAACGCAACCATTACATCCTTGTTTGCCAATGTTAAACAAGAGTGTGTTGCATGGAAAGGACAGTTCTAAAGTAGCTAAAAAATTAGCTAGATACAAATCTGAAAAGAATTTTGTTTAGATCATCAACATAATTATATAAAAATAAAATAAATAAAGGACTTCAGAAAATAATACAACAAATAACGAAATAATGGCTACAATAATGGCTACCGTCTCCTGCGTTGACTCTTATAGCTATTATTTCGTTATTTATTTAATTATGTAGAAAATTAAATAAATTTGTATTATAAATTTGTGGCTAGAGCTTAAAACTTTTTGCACCACTATCATCAACGTTTAAGTATTTTACGTAATGTTTATATACATAATTGTTACGTAATGGATCCATGTTTCGTTCACAGTAATGAATCGACGCAGAAATTCATCTGAATTGAATGAATGTTGAAACATCTCCAAACATTGTTTTGAAATCGTCACATGGTCGCGCTTATGGTCCACAGTGAGCAAACGCATCTTGCCGATAGCTTTTTCATACCCAATTGTTCGTGCAAAATTGAAATCACTGTGCCATGTGATATGCTTGTGGCCTCAACAAGCTCGCGTACTTTCACTCGTCGATCAGTCAAAACAATATCGTGGACTTTATCAATGATGGATTACCAACAAAATTATTTCTGTAGCTAGCTAAATTTTTTGATACTTCAGTAAAACCGTTTCTTTTCCATATATTCTTACTGGAAACAAGGTTGGTAAAGACTAATGTTTCTTTTTTTTTTGTTTAAATAAAATACATTGTTTCTTCTTAAATATATTTTTAATGCTTCAAATATGTTTTAAACAGTACTATAAAAAAACTTATTTTAAACATATTAAAAACATCAATTAAGCATGGTTTAAATTGTTTAAAACACATTTAAAACACGTTTTTTACCAACCCTGATTGGAACGCTTCATCCCTCCCATTTCCGTTGATTTTATATTCTGGCATGTATACACATTGGGTGCGTTTAATTTTACACATCATACATCATTTTATCCTTGTTTAAAGCCCATTCCTATAATTACGTAAGCGTAGTAAGTTGTAAAAATTAATCATAATCGAATATTCTCCTCATATTTAGCTGTGATCGGTCACTTTCTACAACCACCGACAACAACGCTTATGCAATTGTAGAATGATCGAAGAGAACCAGCTAATTCTGGGAGAAGATACATTAATTCCCATTGAAAAAGAAACAAAAACGAGTCTCTTCCCTGAGAAGACTCTAATTTGATCTATGGATTTTTATAACAGTCTAGCATTTTGTCCTTCGTAAGAGAGGTCGATAAGCCAATCAGGGAATGAAGAAGAATTGTAGAATGGACTTAACATTCCGTGAACAACTAAGGCACATAATATGAGTATTCCATGGGCAGCGACTTCAGTATGATTGGTATGGAGTACTCCATACACTGAATGATTCAATGTATGAAATTCCATACACTGATCGATTTAATTCAGAAACTAGAATGCTTTTAAATTCATTTGAAAATTTTGCAATAGGCAAAAACAATGTTACAATCCAAGAAATAGCTCATAGTTTTATAATTTGACACCAAAGTCTGAAATTAGAAAATTATTTTGATGAACAAAAGCTTAAATTACATCGTGAGATGTTTTTAGAAATTAACATACGAAAAATGCCACTGCATTGCTTGAAGGATGTACTGCAATTTTTACAAGACAATCCCGAGATCAGAGATCTTGTTCCAGGATACGTAAAATTTATTCGCGTTCTTTTAACAATTCCTACATCATTTGTTCGAATAAAAGATTATTTTCTTATTTAAGACATTAAAAAAGTTATCTTCGATTGACAATAAAACAAAAACGTTTAAATTATCGCAATATTGTACATTTACCGAGAAATGGATAAGTTAAATCCTCCTCTTCTTTCTCTCAATCTATCTTCGGGAACTCTATATAATGAAAAATTTTATTTCGCCACCCCTAAATCGTATCCGCCATTTTAATCCATTTCTCACTCTCTTGCTCTTTTCCTCAATCCCTTGCTCTCTCTCCACTCCATCACTAAACTATAAGAAGATTGAAGAGAGAAGACAGAAGGTTGCAGAGAGAACAAAGACTGGGGAAAGGACTAAAAATGGCGAATGTGAATACCTACATTATAGTGCTCTAGAACAACATAGATAAAATGATACATTATGTAAAACAGAACGTCCTCGTATACGCGCATCAAAACATCACAGAAACGCGCCACGAAAATCGTTCTTTGAAGCAGATGTGCATACACGATTTCGTTATAATTTTTCGCCGGTTTTTATCAATCTTCCATTGGGAAACTAATGTTCGATTATGTTGGCAACGTCAATTAATACCGATCAATCTCGGATACCGATCGATTCATGAATGATTCAAGGAGATTATGAATATGATATCTTAAAAAGAATATTTTACATTTAAATTTATGATTTAGCATAGTGATGATTAGTTATATTATTGATGATATTAGTATAGTATTGATTCGATAAAATTACAAATTCTCTCCCTGTTTTTTTTTTGTTTTTTTTAGAAAAGCAAATGTGTACAATCGTAATCAGTATTAATCGGCGTTGCTCTCGGCCCTAACGCTTATAATACTAACAAATCTCTCACTCTCTTTCATTCATTCTCTCTCTCTCTCTCTCTCTCTCTCTCTCTCTCTCTCTCTCGCTATTTTACTGTACCACTTTTACACAGCACTATGTACAAAAGAATATATTACTTACAGATTATCAACGGTGATTTACCGTAAAATTCCTGAACCATCGCAACTCAAAATGGCGTATGCACACGCAGATATATGTATAATTTAACAAGAAAAAAAAAAAAAATAAGTTATCGAAAGTAAATGCCGATCGTAAGAAAACTAAGAATTATGCCGTTCGTTGGTGCTACACCAAATGCATTTGCCTAACTAAATTATTTCTTGGGACTCAATCTACAGTCACGATTAGCTAATTCCGATCAACGTATCCCTTATTCTTCCGCTATCCGGGACATCATACATACATAAGGAAATACGATGAATCAGAATTAGGGCTGAATTGAATTTT
>NW_017305485.1:3138732-3158991 GCF_001594115.1 Trachymyrmex septentrionalis
ATCTTCCGCTATCCGGGACATCATACATATTATACATAAGGAAATACGATGAATCAGAATTAGGGCTGAATTGAATTTTAAATAAATTTCGAAGTTCAAGTCTAAACGAATCTAGAAACGCGACGAAATCAAACTCGCAGGGATCCTCGCGTTTCTAAATTTATTCGACGGACCAAAGGGATATGTCACGATCCGTGAAATGCAACACCCGACGACTGGATCGGAAGTTCCCTACGGCTTTCTCGATCGAGCCGTCCCGCCGCCTGACGCGCTTCGCGTGTGTTCTATTGTATATTCGCGATGTTACTCTTTTTCATTTAGTATAAAAAGTCTCATCCGGTGACACGTCAATTGGTACGTAGGCAAAATCCGAAATTCGATACACATTCGACCTGTACCTTAGACTCGACATGCGTACTTTAATGAAGAATCCTTAACGATTAATCCTTACACGCGTATTAATATGTGATGCTTATGAGTTTATGAGCTACCTATACTAAAGGAAAAAACATACACCACTGAAAGATTATATTTTCTTATATCCGCGATCACGCGTTATTAGCTACTCGGATCGCCGCGCAAAGCTACTTTTTTTTGGGTTTTTTTTTGTTTTTTTTTTTTAAATCTTTTTGCACTGTGCATACGCTTAGTGGAGATGTAATGTTTCGCGGTAAATGGGAGCAAAATTTGAACGATATGCGTCGCTCTACATGTGATAATAAAAATCGCTACACGACTCTGCCTCGTTCACGATTTCCTCATCTCTCTCTCGTTCCTAAATTCATGTAATCTCTCTCTTACGCGCACTCATCTCAGACATCATTACACCACCACCTCATATACAAATAGTGAAGCACATTAAAAACGTAGCGATAAGCTAAGTATTATGTAAGTATTGGAAAACTTCCACTAATTCTATGCAAAGTATAGCTTGTAGAATATCATTCATTAAAACTAGAACTTATATGATAATCGAGAAGAGAGAGAAGAATTCTATCTCGCCTGTATCTCGCGGGGCAATATTCCTCTCTCTATTCTCTTTCTTTTTATCCCTCTTTCTGTTGAAACGCCGTTCCGTTCTCCACGCTCGAATACTTGTATCTTTTCCGGGATTCGTGCGCGTGACTCGGAAAAGCTAATTTAATCAACACGTGACGCCACCGTCCCCATTGCGTACAGCGGTCGTGATTTAGGTACTTCATAAATAGCGTGTACCCTTGTATATCATTCCATCCTTGCAGATTCACGCTATAGAATACATTACATTGTAAAATTACAGTTGAGCTCAACTCACTATGCCCTGCCGTGTCGTTCGTATGACGGAAACAAGCCAAAATCATCCTGCTTTTCCACTCTTACAGTAAAATGCATCTTTTAAAATGTGTTACGTATGCGTGCCAACGTGGGGCGAGAACGTTGGCCGCATACCGTGTTTGCGTAAATTTGCCAAAGTATCGTCTGCCCGCTCGGACGATCGCGTCTCTAACTCAGATTGGCTAAAATTTATTTCAAACTGGATCATAAATTGAAATAAGTTTTACCATATCCTTTACAAGTAAGTGCGAGTAAGGTAATCTGACAAACTTCGCGTACACGCGAAATATCTGCGAAACGCTCGACACAACGATAAATAATCGGTGACTCGCATCAACTCGTCTCTCTCGGGGTCAACGAGTAATTTCTACGTTAAAGAATGAATAAATAGAGACGAGTATCTTACAAACTATCTTACAAATTCTATCCAGCATCCACGAATCATAATAATGTAAGGAAGTGCGACCACATTTGTTCCCAAGTTTCGCGGTATAGTATCTAAAAAAAAAAAAAAAAAATCTAAAATAAAGATCTGACGGTGTTACTTGTTGAATCGCGGTGGTCTTCTCAACCGTGTTATCAGCTCCGTCCTGACAGTCCTGGCGTAATTCGGTGTAGCGTACTGATCGGTCACTGCAATTGTACTCTGAAGACTCTGAATAAATATGGATGAGTCCTGTATTTGACCTACACTCGCTGCTGCTGCTGCCGCCGCCTGATACTGGTACTGACTGCTGGTTATGTCAGCGGTTGGATAATGACTCGGTTGCACGAATTGCGGCGGATTCTCATACTGCGGATACGGGATGGAACTCTCCGCGGAGAACTGCGGGATCACCGGATTGACGTTGACTGGCGTGGTGGGGTAACTTCCCGGATCGTAAGTCTGATACTGATTCAGCTGACCGATCTGCGTAGTGTTAAACGGCGGTGACTGCGGAAACTGTGCAGCGGTATCGGAGAACAGCACGTTTGCAACTGTTGGTTGCGGAAAGGGTTCCGGTCTCGGGTACGGTGGGATGTTAGCCGTCACCGCACTGCTTAGATTCTGCACGCTTGGTATACCGGGAGCAATTGGCGAGGTGCCATATCCGTGGAACGTAGTCTGCGAACGAACTGTGTGATCGCTTAGATCTTTTATACCGCCGCCTTGTAACGAACCAATGATATTAAGCTTGGACTTGCCACCACCGCCAGCGACGCCACCACCACTGATGCCGCCGCCGATCGTCTCGTTACCGTGCTTGACACGTGCATCCGTTAATAACGGATGTCGCACGTTAACGATGCTCTGCGGAGCGCGTAGTGGCGGAAAGTTGATCGGTGCCATTTTCGGCATCGAGCTCTGCTGTTGTTCCAATGCTTTACGTGCAATCGCAAACGCGCTGTTGTCGTTCCTCTGACAAGACCCAGACTGCGAACTATATGTGCTGGACGGTGTGTAGGTCTCTCTGTGTATAACCGGCGTCGCTGTCGACGATTGTTGCATAGCGAATCTTAATGGCAGATTGGCCGTCATTGATCCAGCAATGCTGGTGTTCTTGTAATCCGGACTGTTCACAGACATCGATTCCTTATAATCTGATTGAATAGGATAATTCTTGATGTTTGAATCAGTTTCATTTGGAAATTTCTTTGAGGCAGTATAATCTCTTGGATTTTTTATCGCATTTTCGTGCACAGTGTTGCTTATACAGGTACTGACAGGCCGTACGCTACTGTATGTGGAACTGCTGGATTGTTTTGCGGCAATCGATTTCGTCGTGTTGTGCGATTCGCTCGAAGACTTCGGAGTATCATTATTACCATTATGCTTTTTCATCGACGAGTTAATTTTACCAGACGCAATGTTGTGCAAAGCAGCATCTTTGTTGCCCACGGTGTTCGTTATCTTAACAGATAACTTAGATGTTCTATTCTTATTTCCCATATAATTCTGACCGCTTTTTCCTTTGTCGAAAATCTGATTTTTGGCTGATAATACTTTGATGTTTGTATTATTGTTCTGATTATTAGATGCCAGATTATGAGGCTTGCAGGTGATAGTGACTGGCAGGAGCAAAGCGCTGGCTCACTTCTTGGTCATGATTTTCAGATATTCCAGAGCATTTTGAGCAGCACTGGCTTGAGCATCTTTACTAGTCGCGCCGCAACCATAGCAAACTGCCACTGGTAGGGTAGACAGTTGCACAAGGCACTGGAATTTACCTAGAAGATAAAATATCATAATGTTTAGATTATTTCTGTGTTGCATAATTTTTATTTTTCAACATGCACAATTAAAATTGAGCAATTTTGATCAACATTTGCATCATAATTCATGATAACATATGACACTAAGAGATAATAATAAAAAAAGTCATAGATATCATGCAAGCATTGCTAAACTCAGATAAAATTATGTTTAGTAAACATTTAACAGATTGAAGGACTCTTTCTATACAAAATAAATAACAATAAATAAAGGGCAAAGTAAAATTCAAACACATTTCTTAAAATTGACACACAAAAATAATAAATTACAAATAAATAATTTATTTGTATTTAAACTGAGTTTTTATTTTATTATATTTTTTCAATTTTACTTTTCTTTGTAATTTATTATGCTTAGTAAAGTTAAACATAGATATGCTTTAAAAAAAAAAGTACTAGTTACAAGTAATAGCAGAAATAATCAAGTAATAGCAGTAATAGCAGGAGTGATCAGTAAGAGAACAAATAATATACAATATGGCAGCTTTAACATCAACTAAAAGAGCTTTGAGACAAGAAATTAAGAATATTCTTAAAAATATAAGCCCAGAAGAAAGAAAGAAGCAATCTGTAAATGTGTTTAAAAAGGTAAGTCTGAGAAAAGTAAATACATCAATAATCTCCAAGAATCAGAAGCTCTTGGCTCATTGAAAAGGTTATGTTCTAAGCATGTGCAATGATTTTTGCATAATATATTTACAATATTATTATTTGCAGCTATGCCAGTTAAAACAATATCAAAATAGCAAAAGAATTTCTTTGTATTTGAGTACTAAAGATGAAATTGACACTTTGCCTATCTTAAAACATATATTTGATATGGAAAAAGAAGCATTTGTACCGCAATATCATGGAAAAACTATGGAAATGGTAAAACTAAAATCGATGGAGGATTATGAAACATTGCCACTAACAAAATGGAATATTAAACAACCAAGCATTACTGAAAATCAAGAAAATGCATTAAAGACAGGTGAATTCTATGATAAACCAAATAATACAAAACTAATACATTTTACGATAAATTATTTTGCAAATTCATTGGTTACTAATTTTAATGACATTATTTATTTAATAATATTAATTCTTTATTATAGGTGGATTAGATTTAGTAATTTTACCAGGTGTTGCTTTTACGGTGAATGGTGAGTTTTACTCAATAAATATTACATCATTTTATAATTCTGCATGAAATTGTATTGTCTTTCTTAATTTAGGAAAACGTTTGGGACATGGAATGGGTTATTATGATAAATATTTAAAAAGATGTTTTCAAAAAAACATAAAGCCATATTTGATTGCGGTAGGATTTAAAGAACAAATACAAGAAGATGTTCCTGTTAATGAGAATGATGTGCCTGTTGATATTGTACTTACTGGATAATAAATAATACAATAAAAAAATATGTACTTTTATTTTTTCTATGCAATTATTTCTAAAATCTCATAAATCTAAAAAGTATATTTATAAAGTAATTTATATATAAATAAAGTCGTTTTCATATATATCATTAATAAACTTACCACTGATAGATTTCTCTTCAATATCAACATAGGTTACTTCAAACTGCTGCTCTGACGCAATTTCTTGTAAAAATTGTACCAAATTTACATCCCCATCGTTGAAACAAGTGTTCTGCAATAAAATTAGAATAACTTACACGCAATCGATTACAGTCTAAGTCGATATCGTAGGAACAAACGAATGATTTCTTTCTAGTTTGATAATAAACAAGAGAACAATTATAATATATATTCTTCTATTCTTCATCGGCATTTGAATACAAACCTGTAGTTGGAAAAGCTTAACACCTGTGGATGACTTGAGACTCTTGTGAAATTTCGAAACTTGGATACTATGTATTGTTGTCAGTGTTGAAATTTTGCTACCTTTCAGATCGGCATAACGGGCGTTCACATTTGCGTTTCTTTGCACAATCTATATAATGGACAATTAATATACATGTAAAATTTCTTGTAAGCACCTACGTTATAAAAGCTTTAACAGCTACTTCACATTTATATAAAAACTTACATGAAGTGGATATGATCCAAGCGTAATTATTGTCAAAAGATAAAATACACAACGCTATACAAAAGTCACATTGAAATGCGATATTGTCCAAACAACGGTCCGTTATAGATTTAAACAGATCGGAAAGATAGCTTTTATTACATAAGGCTTGTTCTTTGTCACTGGACTGGTATGCATTAAAACTTTCAACACGGAAACTTCGTAATAGCAAACCACAAAGTAGCGCGAAAAATCCCTTCTGCGATAAGAATAGCTTGAGTGGAATAGCAATAACCACTTCATTATTTTGAAATAAAGTAGGGACAACCTCGATATAGCGTTCACACTCCCAAACCGCACGCTATTACGAGGTTTCAGTGTATTTCATTTTTATTAAATTTCAAATATGTATCTATTTCATTTTAAGTAAGAGTATATTCAGCTACAAAGAACAGACCTATAAAATGGCATTAAAGCCAAAATCACTTCCACTTCTCTAAATACACACACTCATCGTATGCACACATACGCACATATGCACATACGCATACATACACATTCAATTTAAAATAAATCAATGATATCACACTTCTTAACTCTTGTGATCATGTCTGGCAACCATTGTAGAAGTTTTATCCTTGTAATTATGTTTTAGTTGTTTTTTTTCTCTTTTTATTAAAAATTTTTCTGAATTTTAAAGGGCAATGAAAGATATTTTTAGAATAACTTTATTCAATGAAGTCAAGGTAGAGAAGGTGCAAGAAAGGTTGAAATATTCAAATGTTAAAATAATGATGAATAGGGTCTAACAATAGATTAAATTATCTATTCTTGCAGTAATATATAAGAATAGATAATTTTCATTATTTGATACAATAATTAACAAAACGAGAGCATTCTTACCTCATCCTCATCTACGCTGGGAGCTTGGTTATTCATTTCGTGTAAAGCTTGCCACATCTTATGAGCGGCATGTCTTTTAGCGACTTTTTTACTTTTGCCTTGACCGACTTCGCGATATTTTAAGATTGAACAAACAATAGTAAATTGTCGCTCATGAGGTAAGCCCTCTTCACCCTCCATCGAATATTTTGGAGGTGGCCAGTGGCGCGACATACACATTTCTTGTAAGGCTCCAATTGGATTGTTTACTATTTTCTCCTCTCCATATGTCTGCAGTTCTTGTAAATTTTGTGAGCTACATAAAAATATACATAAAATTATTTTATCCTACATATACTCTTGCTTACAATTTTAATTCTCCTGTAATCATATTTTTATTTTCTCCATCTAAGTGGGTGTGTGTGTTTCAACTCAAATTTTAAAATCTTTACTGAAAATCTTTACTTAAAACAAAACTCGAAATTCAAATAATAATGAGAAAAAAATATTTAAAAATATACAACTTAGCAATAAGAGAACTAGTTTCTGCTCTCCTTTATTTCAGAGGAGAGTGAAATTTCGCCAATCCCAAAAAAAGATCCAGATTGCAGGAAAGATAAGTATGATGTTAAGCGCAATTCATGCTTACTCGGGTAAACTATTTGGAATTGGCGATTCTACACCATCGGTATTCACTCCAATTAATTTATCCAACACAGCTTTTGCAGCAGCATGTTTAGCTTCTTTCTTGGACCTGCCGGTCCCCATTGCTGAAACAATTGGGTCTGTTTCTGAATAGTTATGTACTTATCAATCAACAATACATTGTTATGCATGACAATACATGCACAATGAATTTATACAAACCAACGACATCGGTAACAGTGACTCTGTATCGAAACGTAGGCTCATGAATAGCTCCCTCGATTTGGACGAGTTCATACTTAGGTATTGTGCCTCTACGGGAAAGTAATTCCTGAAGAACAGAGACAGGTGTTTTGCTGGGTAACGATTTCATTTCCAAACGTGCCGCCTCGTGTAATGGAAGTTTTTCTAACATCATGGCATGTAATGTTACACGAACTCTATTACGACGATTGACATTATTAGAATGATTAGGAACGCCACCCACACCAGGCATCATGTTAGTAGGCCCGACCTGCGGTGGTTGATGCATTTCCTCCATTGTTGTGTTCTGAAAATCACATGTTATGAAGCCGTAACCTTTCTCCAAAGTCAGAATAACTGATGATACACAAGGCTCAAGTCACGATGTAAAAAATAGAGTTTAACAACATTCCCCCACTCATCACTCTATTTATCTAGCAAGTATGCTTTCCAACAAGCGACACAGTGCGACACAGTGCGACACAGTGATCATGTCATCTTTGTTTAACATTGACAAACAACAAGGATGTAGTGATCCATTGTGTCACACCGTGACATTTGTGTTGCTTGTTGGAAGGCACACATAATGTCTGTTTCTACCAATGTGGATTGATTTGAATCTTGATTTAACTGACTTTATATCTTTTTCTAATTCTTAGAATTAGAAAGAAAGAGATGAAGAGTTATTGATAGAAACAGACAACACAAAAATAATATTTAGGAGTTTTAAAACAAAACATATCTCGTGTCCTTACATCTGTATTCATCTTAGCGAACAACGACGATGCATGTAGGAGTCAATTAGTGTCCTCGTGCGCCCTTTACGATTTTGTCCTCTTCTATCTCGCTATAAATATCGAAATCGCGATGATTACTCTGGATTTCCGGTTGCCATATACGGCAATTAATACATCGTCATTAATCCGCGATCGGTTATCCCGGCAAATGAAAGAATCGGCATGCGGTGTGCGCGTATAAAACGTGTCGGAACCGTGTCTTGTCGACGCGGTCAACGATATTTCGAGATCGCGAGGAAGACCGGCATGGCCGCCATGATTGTTATAAAACTCATCGATTGACCGTAACGGAAATACGCGTGGAACACGCCGGGGACGGGATGTCGTCGCGCGTGGTATACACATAGAACGTAAACGCGGCGTTGTCTCGCGGCTCTCGGCAACGTTGACAGCGACAAGATTCTCAGAAAAACAGCCGCCGCCGACGCCGACCGGTTGCCACGCGTATGTATGCGTACATATACATATATACGTTATCGTCCGCTACACCGCGGCAGTTCGATCTCGGCGGGCCCAAAGTCACCGGAGGGACAAACACGCGTCCTTCGCACTTACGATTTTCGGGGAGACGTAGCTTCGTGGAAAAAATGATGTGCCGGCTCCTCGTCAGGCCAATTCCTATGCGAAAAGCGAATCCCGCTTTTTGTGATCGATCCAAGTCTCACAAAAAGCTTGATCCGTTTGACGACAGAAAAATGGTTCACTGGTTAGCGGAGAATCCCTTCCTCGTTCGCAGTTCTACGATATCTGTGGGGGTGCCCATCCATCATGCCTACGACCCATGACCATGTATGCGTGCATGCGCCGCCAATATGTTTCTGAAACTCGTGCGCATCTTCCATCTGCGCAGGCGCATACCTGTGTTACCGTTGCTCGATAATACAGTCGCTCGACTCGGTCGGTAAATGTATAATATGGATGCTTTCTAATTGCTTAATATATTTTAACGCAAACCATCGACGAGATACTGTTAAAGATCGACATCCTTACGGAAGTTGGCGTCCTTGTAATATTGAAGTAATTAAGAATTAAAAACTGAAAATATTGTATTAATTTTATGATTTAGTTTAATGGACGTATTTATGCATTTAGAACTCAATAATTTGATTTTTCTTGAAAATTGTGATTTCAGTGCTATCATCAAAGTTTGATTATCAACAGAGATGATAACAGCAAAGAAAAAATTGTAATTTTTCTGCAACATATAGAATATTATAGCTTTATAAGTATACATATTTATTTATAGAACATTTATGTAATAAAAAATCATAAATTAATAATGTATGAACCAAATATTTATGTTAATAATAACAAATTTATATGAATTATCGATAATGTCAGCGTTCTTCAATAACTTTCGGGCCCTCCTTGGGGCCCTCTTTATACCACCGAAAATTTGTTCAAGGTTGACAATCTTTAATAATATCTCGTCGGTGCATAAACGTACACAGGAACGTACAAAATGTAACATTGTGTACGATTCAATTGGAACAGAATGTGTACGCTGTGCACGATTGAGATCCGTTTCGGATAGAGTTAGATTAAATATAGTTTTTTCTACCTGTATTAAACTAAAAAAAAAAGTAAAAGTGCCACTCACCGTCTTCCAACCTCATTTATAGCTGCCGCAATTAGTAACATATAATTGTCACTAGAAAACACTAGCTTACACAGTCTTCGACTGAGTACAGATGTGTCGACGATAACGGATAATTGGAACGCAACTTGTGTCGCCGTGTGCATGAAAGTGTCTAGAGATATTGCAATTGGAAAGTACCCTATGGGTGTGGACAAGGGTGCGATTCATTTCACGCTGCAAATGCTTTGAAGCATTCTTTGATTGGTCAATTCGTAAAATTCTTTTTTCTGATTGGTCAACAAAGTATTTACAGCGTTAATCACATCCTTAAGGTGCATTTACATGCAAGCGTCAAGCTTACATGTAAATGCATCTTTAGTCAGTCTGTCTTTCATTTAATGCAGCTAGCGTTTTTCCCCCCATTTCATTAATTTTAATAATTTATTGGCACAAGATCATAATCGCATAATTTTTAATTGTGAATAAATATTTGAAATATAATTGGCTGATAAATTTTTGACGACAGAAAATACAAATGAGATAAGTATATTTAAATAAATAATGATATTAATAAAGATATAAAAAATATTTTTATTATGTCATTATTGATATTTATTATGTTATATTGTATTATTTTATATTTTTTGAAGGAAACTATTAAAGTTCTATACTTGTGGCGTGTGCGAGACAATTCCCAAAACGAATTATATTATCATCCTTGTGTAGAGGGATATAATTATATCAATTGGGGGTACAAATTAGTTCGGTCCGTTTCTAAAACATGTTCCAGCTGGTTCATAGTGACACCTGATTTTGGCGGTTTCAGAAACCTTAGACATCTGCTAATAATATTCAGTTCATATCGCTTTGAGTTTCATACAAAAACCTTGATTTTTACTGTGTTTGAAATGTCGAATTTTATGTTAACCAAGCAGCATTTGCGGGAGGTTTTAATTTTCTGCTTTAATTGGAAGAAAAGTGCAGCTGAAGCCCATCGAATGCTTGTCGAAGTTTATGGTGACACTGCTCCAACTGATAAATCATGTAGGGAACGGTTTCGGCGTTTCAAGAATGGAAATTTCAGCATTGAAGACAAGCCTCGCTCTGGACAGCCAAAAAAATTCGAAGACCAAGAATTAGAGGCATTACTCGAAGAAGATCAGAGTCAAACGCAAGAGGAGCTTGCAGAATCATTGGAAGTAACTCAACAAGCCGTTTCTGTACGATTGGGAGCCATGGGAATAATTCAAAAACAAGGCAATTGGGTGCCTTGACATGATAAAGTTATTCTTCTACATGACAACGCTCGGCCTCATGTCGCAAAAGTGGTAAAAAAATATTTGGAAACGCTCAAATGGGATGTTTTACCACACCCGCCGTATTCGGACATTGCTCCTTCTGATTACTGGTTGTTCCGAAGTATGCAGCACGATTTGGCAAGTCACCGGTTCATTTCTTTCGCAGAAATCGAAAATTGGCTCCAAACTTGGATCGCCTCCAAAGACGAGTCATTTTTTCGAAATGGAATTCGAAAATTGCCTGAGAGATGGGAAAAAGTGATAGCCAGCGATGGACAATATTTTAATTAACCTGTTCATTCATTTTGTTTTGAAATAAATGCATTTTTGAACACAAAAAAACGGGCCGAACTAATTTGTACTCCCAATAATAGAATTTATATATATTGACGAAAATTTAAATTTTTACCCAGAATGTGGTGAGTATTACTAATATTTCTTTATTTTGCAAATAATGTTGTAACGCGCTAATATTATGTGTAGAAAATAGAAAAAAATATGTAAGAGTTTGGTGGATAATGCAGAAAATATATGATGGAGACCACTTAAAGGATTCTAAACCGAGAGTCACGTGACGATTGACGAAGTAAAAAAAATTGCAGGAGAGAAAGAGAGAGAGAGAGAGAACAGCTCATCAAAGAGGTTCGCAAGCGTCCTGCGTCGTAGAATTTTAAGCTTCCTCTAGTTGGACGAAACTTAAATTAAAAGTAAAAAAACTATACTGGGAAGAAATACTGAAATCATGGTAATAATATTCTATGTACATTCCACTATCTTGCTTAATATCATGTAAAAACATCTTTGTGGCTGGTATTCATAATCTATTCTTATTTCAAGGTGATCTTAAGACTGGTTTATGGCTCCACACACAAAAGACGGCAACACTTTCTACAGCAGAAGTAGACGTAGTCAAGAGAGATCTATTCGTGTTGTTTGAAATCTCTCAAAATCTTTACACTTAGAACAAGATGAATGTGTATATTCAGCTGTTCAAAAAAGAAAATGCAAAGATGACTGAGTACAATGGACATTGCAACTATTAAAAAAAATGGAAATCGCTATGTGATTCTCATTTAGATGTATAAAAATAACAAAATCTACCAAGTGGCTCAGCCGGGACTTCAAGAAAAAAACAACTGGGTGCACTTCCAACAGATGATGTTCCTTGTGACATGCAGCTAGAAATCGAGTATGTAAGTATCCAACAGTAGGTAAACCACAAATGGCGTGAAGATGATTGAGAAAAACAATTTTTCGAAAAACATAATCGGAGAAATAGCTCCGTAGAGAATTTTTCTCCGCTTGTTTTTGTCAAATCGCATGAACATACAGTTTTAATGGGTTTAATAAGCGAATGGTATGTAAGAAGAGAAGGTGCACCGGCACATCTACATCATTGCTACTTTAATGGCGCCAATTTTTTTTTCTCTATGCGTCACTGCCTCGGATTCGGAGTCGCGTTGTCTGACGTTCCGTATGTGAGCGGGCCCCGTTTGTTCTCGAGTGACGTTATTTAACAATAAACAAACGGAGTCGTTTACGCGAAAAGTATAAATATGGGCCGTTATAGGAGGTAAGTAACACCGATAATACGGCATTTATATACGCGAAATGGAATGAAGGGATTGTTGGAAGCGCTATCTATTATATCCGTCGATGGAAACCTTGCGGCGTCAACAGCTTGTCTTTCTGCCACACAAATCAAATTTTCTTCAATATTTTTGTAATTTCTCATGTAATACAAACGTTCTGTATGATTATTTGATATATATATAATCTATATATATGAATTACGAATGAATGTCTTGACTCTTTGATCAAATGAATTTCTCTCACACTTTGTATAAAAATATTATATATTTTATCCCGTTTGCCTACAATCTCGATTGCACACATTATTTATATCAGCTGATGCTGAGTAATTTTTCATTGCTTTATCAATGAGAATATTTTGTTTTTAAATTAGCCAATTAGCGATGCATGTGTGCAACATTCGATGTGTGCAACCGAAGTCTTTCCATATTTTTATATATGTATTTATATAAAATATATATTTTATATTGTATGATTCTCTAAATGACATGAATTGGAACTTCAATATCTAATCATACATGCAACCTTTTTCAGTCGCAGTCGTGAAAGGGACAGACGACGCAGATCACGCACTCGTACGCGAAGTAGATCTCCACGTGATAGAAGGAGCTGGGGCGGCAGCGGTGGACGAGACAGACCCTCCAGTAGTCGCAACAGTCGTGGACAACCAGGCGCGAATCTAAGGAAACCACGATGGGATCTCAACCGACTGGAGCCCTTCAAAAAGGATTTTTATGTTCCTCACAACGCCGTGCAAAATCGGGATCCCCGGATCGTGGAACAATACAGGGCCGAGAAAGAAATTACTCTTAGAGGCAAAAACATTCCGAATCCTGTTTTTGACTTCGACGAGGCAGGTTTCCCAGATTACGTTCTAAGAGAGATCAAGTGAGTAGTGAATGTTATGAAAGATAAGTTTTGATATCTTGTAATTTGTGTTAATAAGTCTAAGTTATCTCCATTTATTTGTACTATAATTTAGGATCATGATTCTATAACAAGAGGAGACTCTAGAGTGACCCTCACAGATTTCCATGAAACTTGGCAGGATAATGAATATGACAACAATCTTATACAGCACAGAATATACAGCAATATCTCTGCAATATTATACAAAAGTTGCAGTAACACTGTTGCAACATTACAGAGATTTTGCAGCGATATTGTTGCAGATTCTGTGCTGCATAGAGAGGTTGTTATCATATTCACTACACTACAAATATTCGAGTATAAACGTTCTAATAAACTCTAAAGGAAATGCTGTTATCAATTTTAATATTGAAATATCTCGGAAATGATAGATCGTTTACGTCCAAATGGGGTATGATTTTTATTCACGGGAACACACTATAATCCTGACAAGTTTTATTGAAATTGATGAGGGTCGCTTTGGAGTCTTACTTTGTAAGCAGTTTCCATTTATCCATCTTATAATTTATGATTAAGATTCTGAATATCTCCATTTAGCTAATAATTTCTAATTACAATTCTAAACTATCTCTATTTATCCATCTTATAATCATAATTTTAAGCCATCTCTATTTAATCTTATAATTTTATAGTCACAATTCTAAGCTGTTTATGTTTTGTCTTGTAGAAGACAAGGTTTCAGTGAACCTACATCGATCCAAGCACAAGGATGGCCGATCGCACTAAGTGGACGGGACATGGTAGGCATTGCATCTACAGGATCTGGAAAAACATTATCTTATATACTGCCTGCGATAGTTCACATCAACAGCCAACCGAAATTAAGTCGCAAAGATGGACCTATTGCTTTAGTATTGGCGCCTACACGAGAGCTTGCCCAACAGATTCAGCAGGTCGCTGATGATTTTGGACATTCATCGGGCATTAGGAACACTTGCCTATACGGTGGAGCGCCGAAAGGTGCTCAAGCCAGAGATCTGGACGGAGGTGTAGAAATAGTCATAGCTACACCTGGTAGATTACTGGATTTTCTTGAGTCCGGCAAGACAAATCTGAAAAGATGTACATATTTGGTATTAGACGAAGCTGACAGGATGTTGGATATGGGATTTGAGCCACAAATCAGAAAAATCATAGAACAAATTAGACCAGACAGACAGACATTAATGTGGTCAGCTACGTGGCCTAAAGAAGTAAAAAATTTAGCCGAAGATTTTCTTAAAGATTATGCTCAAATCAATGTTGGTTCATTACAACTTTCAGCAAATCATAATATATTGCAAATAATTGATGTATGTCAGGATTATGAAAAAGAGAATAAGTGAGTATAAGAGTTTCGAGTGGTTCTGGCTTATACTTAGTTATTACTAACCGTTATTAGTGATAATTAGCAGTTAAAACTATCGAATTAGCACTACTACTGCTAAAGGAAAAGCTATCATGTCACATTTTTATAGATTAAGTACTCTATTAAAGGAGATAATGGCAGAAAGTGAAAATAAAACTATAGTGTTTATCGAAACAAAGCGTAGAGTGGACGAAATTACGAGAAAAATGAAACGCGATGGATGGCCAGCGGTTTGTATTCACGGCGACAAGACGCAGCAAGAACGAGATTGGGTTTTACAAGGTATTACAAAAATTAAATATTTTTTACTGAGAATTTTTTTTAATTATACAAAATTTAATGAGCGTGCGGGTATATAATCATGTCTGATTTATTCAGATTTCAGATCAGGCAAAGCACCAATCCTTGTTGCTACAGACGTTGCTGCGCGTGGTCTTGGTGAGTCATTCGAATTTTTCGATTATTCAACGCAACGATGTCGTGTATTATGAGTCAATTTTTCCTGCAACACGGAAAACAAACTGGTTAATATTCACGGTATTAATTTTTCCCCAAAATTATCAAATTTTTTTTCTCTTTTTTACAATGCTCTATTCTAACTGAAAATTTAACAAATCTTGACTGCAATGTAATGTTCCGTTAAAAGCTGAAAGATACAAATAGTTTGCATACCAACATTTCTTAAATCGTGAGGATCTTAAAAGTATAATTTTGTGCCATATGAAGTTGGAATATATGATGTAAGTTAATAATCTTATAAAGCACCTAATGACATCAAGTTTCACATATATGCCATGAATAACAGAAACCAAACATTTCTGTCCAAGTTTTATTATATAAGAACTAATCTTGGTTTAATTTAATTTATATTTCATTTGTTAAGTACATTATTTACAACGTTATCGATTGCACCATACAAGTTTAGATTACTTTCTATAAAACGGGACATTACAATTTTAACGCGCTGTAAGTTTAAAGTCAGCAAGAGAATGTAGGAAAGGAATAGGGCAAAAGAAAGCAAAAAAAGCATATTGAAACAGGAGGATGGTTGGAAGTACCTATACAGCTAACGCGGTTGGATCTTTGTTTGTATTGCAGAGGCACATTGCGCGCAGGCCCACGCTGGGTAATGCAAAGCATGTCGGGGGTGCCCGCCGCCGCTCTTTGTTCGGTGGTGCACTGGTTTGCATTGTCTGCGCTGGCCGCGACGCCGTGCCTCTATCCGTCCGTCCGTCCGTCCGTCAATCGCGTGTGAAGGGCCAAGTCCGGGCCAAATCGGCATCTACTACTACTACTACTTCTACTACTACTACTACTACTTTACCTACCTACCTACATACTGGATATCAGTCCTACTGCGCTGCGCTGTACGCCATCCGGGCTGGCTGGCCAGGTCGTTGTTGCCAGAATAGAGTCCCCTGCGCTGGCACGCTCAAGCTAATCAGACAACCAACAACGTTGGTCCGTTGAGGCGGTGGCATGTGATAGCAGATATGCCAGAGCCTCTCTTAGCGCGCCCTGCGCCCTGCGCCTGTAGCGACAGAGTGGCGGAGGCAGTAGCTGGAGCGAGCGCAAATAGCCAGGCCCTGCCCGTACGTTGCTAGCGAAACACTCGCCCACTGCCTAATATTTTAGTATTACATAGTTAAAATTTGATTAATTGACATATACATAAATACACATATATACACATACACATACACAGACACACATACATACACATCATACATGAATCTATATACACGTATATATATATATATATATATATATAAATAAAAATCATATATGTATACATATTTTGTCTCTTTCATACAATCATTACTAACTTGTGGATTACTGTGAGTAAGGTTTGTCAAAACTAAGCTAATCTATGGGGTATATGTATATGTATACGTATATATACGTGTATAAATGCATACATTCACAAATTATCACTTTAAACTGTATGCATTTCTCATCCTTTTTCCTTAGTCCTTGTGGTAATATCATACATCAGTCGCATTTTGTCATACTGATTATTATATCATTATATGAACTTGTTACGCGAACGATTCTGGTCTTTTCACTAATTAGTGGTTGTCCACGAAAGACGTGTAGAAAGACTTTAAACACATTTTTCATTTTTTATTTCTGAAATATAATAAAAAAAAATAAGAATATTTGCCATCACGATATTTAGGAGAGAAAGATCAGGATCGTTCTCGATATATAATTTGTTTTTGTTTCTTGTTCTTGTGTAGAACCTATCACTTGTTAAAAGATAATGAAAGAATGATATTACATAATTACACAAGAAATTGCTTTTTAATAAAATTCTTTATATCGAGTACTTTGTTATAACTGTTAATACAAAAAAGAGGAGCAACGCGACATTTCGAATTATTAGCTCCTCGGAGAACGTATTAAATATTATAATTTACTGCAATATACCGTTTCGGTAATATTCCATTCATACTCGACTCGCGGTGTTTCACAATCCTTGCGACACACTACTACTTTCTTAACCCATATCTGTCCTTGACGCTAGAACCCTACAAAGATCCAGGTCTAATGCCAACTCTTAATTTCAGACGTTGAAGACGTCAAGTTTGTCATCAATTTTGACTACCCCTCCTGTTCCGAGGATTACGTTCATCGTATCGGTCGTACCGGCCGCCGACAGAAGACCGGCACGGCGTACACCTTCTTCACGCCTAACAATGCCAACAAGGCTAATGATCTGATACAAGTGTTGAAGGAAGCGAATCAAGTGATAAATCCGAAGCTGCTGGAGCTCGCCGATAGTAAAGCTGGCGGCTATGGTAGAAACAGAGGTATTTCTGAAACAATTACTGAAAGACTGCGTAAAGTTTCTTCGTGTAAAGATCGGTTGAATCGGGATTGGCAGGTGGAAGAAATCGATGGCGATCACGAGGCGGCGGAGGTGGATGCGGTAGTGGTCGTAACGGAAAAGAACGCAGCTATTCGCGAAGCAGAAGTCGAAGTTACAGTAGAGAACGCAACGGCCGCAGCAGTCGACGAAGTTACAGTCGTAGTTATTCGCGGAGTCGTAGTCCCGTCAGCAATCGTAACGGTAAATCGCTATGTTATCCGAAGAACTGTTGATTCCGCGGACCAACTGATATTAACAAGAAATCATTTCTCCTCAGAAGTTATCGGCAAAAGTTATTGGAGTAGCGAGAGATGATCTTCCAGCGGCGGTTAAAGAATGTGTGTGTTGCAGCGCAGGTAATTTTTTCTTTTTTTTTTTCTTTTCGAAAGAAGAAGGTTGTAATAAATGAGACTGTTTCATTCGCTATTCGCGAGAAACGACACTTCAATGTCGAATTTGGTGGATACACTACTATTGTAGATCATCAAACTTCTTACGTATAGCAGCTTTCAATCTGCACCTCGTGTATTCCGCCGAATTCGGCAGCTTGATTGATGATGTAATCAATGTGATGATATAATCGGTGCGATGATATAATCAATAGTTTGCTAACTATATATACACGAATTTTTAATGTCGTCTTCAGTAATGTTGACCATCGCTATCTTAAGAAAAACTTTTAACATGAGTGCACAATACTGTACTCAAACAGAGATTTTATTATGTATTTGCTAGTGATAGAATGGTGGAATGTGTTTATTATATCTTTTACTTCCTTTTGCATCCCCATGCCGCATCTAATTTCTTCCTTATATTATCAATATTTAAAATATACACCAATTTATAGATTAGGCAAATCCATTATAGCAATCGACTGTTTATACATTTTTATAATGCTTACTCTCACGTTAATCCTTATACACTCATCCGGTAGTAAGAACGAATTAGATTGACGTGAGCGAATGATGTATAAATCTAATTATTATGCAAATTAAACCTTCCAGTGTATAACAGTGTTTAATTAATACGTATATTTGTAGATTATAATAAATTATAGTATATGTCTAGTACGCGCTTATTTGTAATTTATCCGTCTGTATTTTAGGCAATTATAACAAATGATAATAACACTTGATGTACAGTATTTCAACGACGTGATAAATAAATTCGTAAATGTCTACATTATTTCCTATTCTAATATCTTACGTGCATTCTGTAGAATTTATTCGACTGTCTCTTAAATGATTATGTTGCATCAATAACAACTTACCTGTAATGAGCTTGACGATGATATCTGTGAATTATATGCATCATATATATTTGGAAAAAGAATAAGTTGTTGATACGAAAGAAAAACTTATGATTGTCGCATGCTTCGATTATCATCGCTAAAATCTTTAGGAGAATGACAACCAAGTGACTCACGTTTAGGATCGGTTTTTCGCCTTGTGTTCTGTTTAATTTAATTTTTTATCTTAATTACAGGTGATAGTACTTAAAGATCTTACGGTAATTTTAGAATACCGAATTCCATTTATCCTCTCAACCCGGTGTTCTCTATGCGTCAACCTTGTTCATTTCGCTTTGCGGATGGCCGATTTTTTGCAGCCACGTGGTATTTGACGACAGAAATAATTAATACTCGACCAATATATAAGGTGTATTTGACGGTGTAATTGACGATCTAATAAGTTCACGTGGGAAGATTCCTTCTCTTCTTTTTTTTTTTTTTTTTTTTTTTATCGGACTATATGCCACGATACAAATTTATTATGTTACACATCTTGGAATATCGTGCGCTTAAATGCATTCACGAATCACAAACATGCAATAATCTTTCTTACGTTCTCGAGACGCGTGCTCGCTCGAGTCGCGATTGTTCCACCGCTTTCGCCGGAGAGGACAATCTTTACAATTATTGTGGACAACGTACAATATCCGCTCGTCGATATTTATCCGGGGGCGAGCGCGATTTTTAAAGGATTTAATCGAGACGGGGAAAGAGGTGATCGACGCCGAACGACTCGATCGCGATTACGAGGATATCCTGCGCAGACGTCGACCGAAATCTCGGACTGCACCTTCGAATCACAATTAAAAGACACAGTAAATTTCCAAGGTATTTTATCAGCCATCGCACATTTCGCTTAAATTTATTATAATTCGGCATAAAAATTTACTACTGCCTGTCGATTTTTAGAATGTTGGACGACTCGTGTTCGAAAGGTGCGCCGTATTTCTTGGCCGCGCAGGACTGCTCGCAAATCCGCTCGCTGTTCGTTCGTGATTGTAAGAAAACGACACACTACCGATGTTCTAATCGTAATGTTAACATCGAGGTACGATTTTGCCATCGGACTGTAGTCTCGCGATACAACGTGTCACGGATAACGCAATTTCCTTGCGGAACATACATGGATATTTGTACGTGTGTGCAACACGCGTGTAACAAGCTCCTCGCATGAATTGGGGGTGGGGAGGGGCGGGGGAG
>NW_017305485.1:3159091-3164669 GCF_001594115.1 Trachymyrmex septentrionalis
TATATTACAACATACGCATATAACAATAACATTAAAACCTTTTTAGATGTGTTTTTTTTTCGGACGTGGGAGAGAGAGAGAGAGAGCTATGGCGCGCTTACAATTATGTCCGCAATTACAACAGGATACTTTGTGTGTGCGTGCGAAGGTCATATATTCATATGTACGTGTATTAGATCAGGTGTACGTGTGTCTACGGTGAGACACTGCGTTTTTCGGTGTGCGGATCGATCTTGCCTGGGCCAAAGTGACTCCAAGCAAGTAAGTGATAAGTGGGAGGTCGAGGGTGAAAATTTTACACAGTCGTCCTTAACTTCCGGTCACCGTTATCCTCCTCAGTGAATGTTACGGTACAATACTTTCGGTCTCTATTCCAGATTCTTCCATCCCTTTTCTTCAACATTGAACCGAGTTGTAAACACACGATGTTAAACCGGAGGAGGACGTGCGAGTCTGTCGGCGAGACGTGTGCCTGCGCGTGCGTGCAGGAAGTTCGATGGAATCTATAATTAAATGTCAGTCAATTGTCCGCAGTCACTAAAATAGTCGTCTTGTCTTTAAGACTCTAGGAGCAACAGCTTTGAAGAGGGGAAGCGAATTGATAATGGGAGACGAGACAACGCGTTGGAAATAGTTCTCGGTTGCAAATCAAACACATGCAAATCGAGTTCAGTCCCTCTTTTTTTAACATAAGCCATGTAACGCAAGTCGGACTTAACTCAGAAAGGAAGAAGGCTCTCGGAGAACGATGTTTCTCCTCGCTCATTATAGCTGCTTGTGGTGTGTCAAAGAGATCCCATGATTTTACGCGCAAAGTGATATAATCTCTCGATCGTTTTCTCTACGAATGGAAACGAAGAAGGAAATATCCCGAAAAATGACACGTTTGTTGAAATTGCCTTTTTCTTTTCAAGAATGCTGCGAAAGAAGACGGATCATCCTATTAACGATCCTACGAGAGAATTCGCATCTACCCATATAGAGTTCTACAATCGACCCAGTGGCTGAGCCATTACTGGTTATCATAGTTCAGATACTGGTGCAGTATTGACTAAATACTGGATGATGACTTGGACTCAGTACAGGCTGAATCTTGACCGTCAACAGCCAGTCATTTGCCAGTGATGGCCCAGTACTGGTTGACAGAACCTTGGCTGTCAGTTGACAGTCGTAGCGTTGGCTAAGTTTTGATTTCGTTGTAACTACTACTAGCGATCCTATATGGGTATTTAAGTTTGTTAATTTAGACCGTGTGATGCCGAAGGCTCGAACGAAGGTGAAGCCTTCGCTATACAGACATCCGTGCGCGGATATGAGAGATTCGTTTAACACACCTTTAGGCACCGCGATTTACTTATAGTACAACCGACGAGGCGCAGGAGAGATGCGCGATCTCTATCGCTGATCTCTACGTGTAATCATTTCGCAAATACTGGCTTTGTGTCCCTTTAAATCTCTGACGTAGACACATACAGAGAGACATCTCTAAATATACAGGGTGTCGCGCCCACCCTCGGAAGTTTCACGCAGAAGCCGGTAATACCGGGTGTTTACGCGGAAACCACGACGTGTCTACGCGTACTGTATCCAAATCACACACACGTAGACACGATACAGATAGACACGGAGTAGAATACAGTGAATCAACAGGAAAATGAGAAGTGAAGATGACTATTGTCTCATCCATCTATACTATTCTACGATTCGATTATTCTGTAGATTATCACGTAATCTGATTGTAAACGCGTACAGAATTGTCACGGAAAATGAATTTTAAAATTTCCCGACTTTTCCAGATTTTCCAGATGAAAATGGAAAATCTTCCATGACTAATATAAAATATGTAAATTTTAACGTTTAGACTCGAGGATTGTAGGAAAACTAGTTTATATTATTATAAATAATACGAAAGAGCTTAATAACATAATAAAATTTTAGGTGCAAATTCAATTTGACAAAAATTAAATTAGTTTTGGAAAAAAGAACACAATTATGACGAAAAAAAGGGATCAAGTAAAAATACTGAATAAAATATAAATTTTAATTATTTTATTAAAATTGTTTAAAGTGCGCAAGTTTTGAACGTATTCGATTATAAACGTCAGATATAATATTTAAAAAATTATAACAATTATTTGAAATAGGAGCAGTTTAAAGAAATTGTCAGCAAATTTCAATTTCTCTGACTTCCCAGTTTTCCAGGTCTGTGACAACCCTACGCATAGTATGAATAGATGGGACGATGGTCATCTTTGTTTCTCACATTTTTCTGTTAAACAAGGTTCATTGTTATTATTAATACATGAAACAATTAGCATAGACTGAAGATTAAAGTTTCTTCCGATTATTGCTAACATCACGTGATAATACTGCACAGTTATTTTTATTGATTTCGTCTATTTGGATTACGATTGGTTTGGATACTTTACGCGCAACTGGTGAATCATTCCCGATTCTATGTGTGTACATCCGAATCTACACTGCGTCGGCTCTCTTTTCATGCTGGGATTGCTCGAAGCGAGAGGTGGGAGAACTTGATGACGTTGCGAATCGAGAGATTACAATGTGCACTTGTTTAATTTTATCCAATTTTATCCAATGTTGAATTTCTAGGAAAATAATAATCGGCACCACCGAGGTGTACTATTACTCTACAGCGAAAAACATAGTCTCCTCGCACAAATGTTAAAGAAAAACAGATCCGTGTGAATGTATCTCGATTACGCCGGGATTATTCGAATAAAAGATAATTTTCGCTCGCTAATAACTGTTCATCCCTTAGGAATTTAAAGAAGTCTGTATAAACGATACTCGCACGTGACTTGTGACGTAAATATAAACTCGTTACAGTTTAGTATCCCCTACATCTTTACGCGATAATATTTGTGAAGTCGACAATTCGTTATAAGAGAAACACAATCACGATGAATGACATTTATATATCTGCATTTACGATTAATCTTTCATAGAACCAGCAAAGGCTTGTTGTACCCGGAGATAAATTCACTTTTCGTTATCTATAAAGACGAATATCGGAATGTCAGTTGAACGAAATCGCATCGGCCATGATGGAATCTCATAATTTTTTTTTATAAAAAGAAAGAGTGACTTACTCGCACATTCCTAGATACAACACGTAGTCTTACGGAAGTGCGAGATACTTGCCGATGTCGCGGGCAGATATTGTCGACCCGCCGATCAGATTCTCGCTTCTTACGCACGCGCTATGCTATCGGTTGCACGAAGTAAAAGGAAGATACGACGATGAACAGGGAAGAACGGGGAAGGGGGGGGGTGCGATCGGGCACATCGCGCAACGACGAAAACACCCCATTCGCGAACCGTTCGTCGGAAGAGGCCAAGATTACCCTCCAGACGATTTCCCAGGTCCGAAATTGGAGGCACAATCATTTTGCCTTTGATCGCGCCTTTGACCCCTTTCTCTTCGTTATTCACCATCAGACCCCGAAGTAGGGATTTTCATCAAATCGGTAAACGCGCTGTGTTGTCTCTCGCTTGAGGGTAGCGTCTCCCGTCGTGTTTCAAAAAATAAAATCGTCCGCACTTCTTTTTTTTTTTTTTTTTTCTTTGCTTTTTCACTTTACTCTTTTTTTTTTCTCTCTCTCTTTGTGTGAGCACGTTCTGCGTGTCTTCGTCGTCTCCTCGTCTTCCATCCGCGGAGGTCGACGACACCGCAGCTCTTCGACGGATAGGTCGACGGATAGATTTCCAGGCGCGGCGACGCCGATCTCTTCTGAGCAATATACGTGGGACAGCCCCGTGCCGCATCTCGCCGGGAATCCTCCCTGAGCGAGGGATCGACCCGGGGGCAGCGGAAACAGGAAATACGTTGAACGTGGTATGCGTGCGACGCGACCGCTTCGCCGATACTTCGTATCGCGAGCCTGCGATCGCTCTCGGCTCGCACCCGCGTCTGCGTCAATCTTCATCCGGGCTGCGGATCATCCTCGCGAGAAAACTGCGCTGAATTTAGTTCACTCCTTCGTTCGCTCACTGTTTCCTTTTAAATTTGTTTCAAAAGCTTCGAGTCTTCAAAGGTGCAAGTATGGCCGCAGTGGCGCAAAGTGCCCTGCCTTCTGTGCCAAAGGAATATCAAAATCCATCCAGAACGCGTATCAGATGATTTTATTCGGTCGTTATCTCTCGGAAAGCAATGACAAACCATCTAGATCACATATCTTTCAGTAGTAAAATAATCTACGGCGTTAAATATGAGGAATTATCTAAATTAATTTTAGATAATGTTCTAATTTTAGATAATTATAGATTCATTATTAAAACTGTAAGTCCCGTATGCTTGTGGCAATTGAATAATCAGCACGCCATAAGCATATGAGAGAGGTGTAAGAAGAGGATTCATTATATTTTGCGTCGCAGACTTTTTTACTCACTACATTAAATTTAAATATAACATTGACTATTTTTTAACTACCTCGAAAATAAATTTACCATTGGCAAAGATATTCTTGGTTTTTCATTGACTTCCGAGAGATAACGATCGAATAAGATTATTTGATGTGTATTCTAGGAAAATTCAAACCTCCTCTTTTAGACAGAACAGACGCGCCACGACGGTCCGTCATCTGTACTTTTAAAGACTCGAAACTTTTTAAACGAATTTAGAGAGAAATTTACTGATAACTTACATTGAATATTTCGGCGAGCGTTGGCTCATTTTCTTCGCAAAAAGAATAGCTTGCCCGGATAAGGACTGAGCCTAGCGATACCAATAAGACATCTCATGGTATATTATCAGCGGTAGAAGAGCAGAGGGATACACTTCTCTAAAATCCACTGATATAATTAAATTACAACGTGAGTCCTCTTACCTTTCCAATTTCCGCGACAGCTATCTAACACTGTCCTTTTAAATTAGGATATATATATATATATATATATATATATATATGAGGTAAATAAAAAAATATGATAATTCAAACACGAGCATTCGAGGCTTCGGTCTGCGTCACTTGGTACCGCTAGGATTGATAAACCTGCCAGATACCAACAGGTTGTTCTATACACCCGAAAGATCATCGAACGTTCGACACCTTTCTAGACACGTAACTTTCAATATATTTTTTTTTTTTTTCCAGCATCGAACATTCCGCAGCCGATCCTCGTGTGCACCTTATGCAGGCTTGAGGAGGGATAACACACGACGCAGCGAGTCAGCGCCGATCATTTCGTTTCACGTGGAAAACTGAAGCGAACCGGCATTGTTCTCGGCGTGCCTCGGTGTGTTACCTCGCCGTTATCTCATCTTACGGTAATATTTACTGGATCCGACGAACTATCCGACGTTAATTTCGCAATGACGGACACATTCGCGGTCCAACAGTGCGCGATCTCGCGCAACGTAGATATATTTATACTTATAAACTTTACGCCTCTTTTTTTTCTTTCATTGTTAACAGGCCGTGGCTATACAGGGCCCTCTACGCTTTCAATTCAGTCTGTGGCACGCGGTCTTCCGAGCAGTGAGTACGATGTGCATACATGCATGCATACGTGTGTGTGTGTGTGTGTGTGTGTGTGTGTGTGTGTGTGTGTGTGT
>NW_017305485.1:3164785-3171232 GCF_001594115.1 Trachymyrmex septentrionalis
TGTGTGTGTGTGTGAGATATAATACGCAATTAAGATGTTACATTTCATCGTTCTCATCATTTCGACCGTCGCGAGATGTGTACTGAAACGTCGCTAACATCCTCGTTGCCTTAGAGTGATCCTCGTCCTGGAATATTTCCGTTTCAGGCGCGAACAGTGAAGATTGATCTCCACGTCGAGGTGCCTCCGGTCGGTCCTTGTCAAGCAAACGTAGTTCTGATTTGCAAAATATCGTTGATATTTAATGTATCTTATAATCGGAGCTCGTAAAAAGTTTGCCTCGGCTTGTTTCTTCAAGGATTTATCCAACTTGACGGATCGCACTCGGCTTGGTATCGTATACATAATTTTGTATACGCTATCCTTCTTCACTTTTCTATATTGATGTTGTCGCCTTCGTGACCCGTATAAATACACCAGTACAAGACGTTGAAGAGAATGAACATGAATGGGAAGGCATAGCGCGCAATGTAGTCGATTCTCGCGCTGCCTCGGGCATCATCCGGATATCCACATAAAAGCAATTTCCTCAGCCAGTAGCGTGTTTTCGACGTCACCGTAGCCGACATCGGCAGCGGTGTCGTGGACGAAATCGGTACCGCGATCGGCGGCGAAGGCGTTGCGGCACGCAACGGCGTATCCAGAGGCGACGCCGAGGACGCCGGCGAAGGCCATCGCGACGGTGACGACCTCGTCGAGCTCCTATGCGAGTGATGTCGCTGTGCTTTCATCGGCGAGCATCGGCCGGCGACGCAGTCTTCGTCGTTCAGCAGCGAGAAAGTCGGCGACGGCGAACGATTCGGATGATAACGCTGATGACGATGTAACTGATGATGGTGGTGATGCTGCTGCTGCTGCTGCTGATGATGATGGTCCTGCTGATACGTACGCGGCAGCGAATGATGTTGTGTCATCGACGGATTGCTGCCGTGAGTCTGCTGTTGCTGTATATAAAAATGACTGTGATGACGGGGAGGATCGTGATGATGGTGATTCTGAGGTGGATGATGATGATGATGATGATGATGATGATGGCGATTATGAGGCTGATGATACAGTTGTCGTTGACGAGGACGTGAACGTTGTTGCGGCGGTCGTGTCTGTTGGTACTGTTGTTGCTGAGGATGGCCGCGAGCCACTTCCCTTGTTGATCCGAGCGCCTTCCCCTCGAGATTTATTCTTGCCCCTCGTCCTCCCGAAACAGGTACGTGGACCAATACGCGAGGTTGAAGAAAGCGAATACGATTGGGAAGAAGATCCGTGAAATGACGTCGATGCGCTTGGACCTCGTCGGGAACTTGGACAGCCACGACCTGCAGCAGTTTTTTTTCCGTGGTTGCATATGTATTTCGCACTGCTGCAATTTATCCATCGACATGGAATCCTCCGGGTGTCGGACCAGAGGCTTCTGAAAGAATTCGGGTGGTATTGAACCATTAATTTCTCGTACTCTGGGCTCCTTAATTCAAACTATTTCGATTCTAATCGAAAGAATCTCGACCCTCTTCTTTTTGCTGCATTAAAGAATCTCATTCTCATCTAGAAGAAGCGTCTAGAAAAATCCTGATCTCTTCCTTTGATGCATACAAATACTCAGACTTTTCAATTGCAATTCTTTATTCACGAATAAAAAAAAAAAAAATAATATAATGCTATCCCGGCTGAGACAATTTTATTTTTCGCAATGAATTTTTCACAGTTTACGATTCTCGTTAACGTCTAGATTATTAATATTCTTATAAAGATGCTTATTAGCATGAAAAATAATTCAATTTTGCTTGTCAATTTAATAAGTGAGTATCGGTACTCTGGTTCTGCTCATGATCGCGTTTCAAGACTGAAAAAGATTTTCAGCGAGCAGAATCAGATACGTACGTATAAATTCACATAGAAATATTTGAGCACTAAGATCCGCTTTGACTGAAATAGGATTTTTCTTGTTTAATTAGAGTTGCTATGATGTTGCCGCAACACGTTCACGTCCTCGTCAACCAAAACGAAAGTTTCCGGAAAAGCTCGAGGAGAAGAAAGCAGCTATGTCGGAAGTATCTTGAGCGCGTGCATGGAGATGCTCGAGGAACGTCATGCCTTGTTGGTATACTAACCATAGCGAAGTTGGCGGATCCATCCGGCTCGAGCAATTCCGAAGACGGATCAATCGACGACGAATGTTCCATCTCGTTCTGTGGAAACTGCTTCTTTATGTTGTCGCTGTGCATGTCGCTACGCGACGCGTAGTTGACCAGCGCGAATTCAAGTAGTGCACCGAACACGAAGGTCAAGCACACTCCTGTCCAAACGTCGATAGCCTTCGTGTAGGAGACCGGTGGCAGTGAGGCGTTTATCCCCGATGTCTGTGTGGCCATTGTCAGCAGTGTCGTAACGCCTGGACGGGAGAAGACCGATAGACTTTTGTAGATTTTTGGCAATTAATCTTGTGTTAAGATGATTCAATAAACGCGAGTAAAAACATTAATCAAACTTATACAGACGAGCGTCTATAAAAGTGTATTTTCCTTTCTTTCTTTTCTTTACAAGATCATTACATTGTTACATTTAGTCTTTAAATAATTCATTTCAATGTGTACATTGCAGCTCTTCGTATTTGACGTTAAAACTGATTTAAAAATAAATTCAATCGTTCACGTTCAATCAATATCTGCAATTCTATTCATTCTTTTAATAGTAATATTGATTTTTTCTTCTTTCTGGGTATAAATTTAAACACATTTAGAGTGTTTATTTTAATCTCTGTCGCGCGGCGACCACGTTTCGCTCCTCGTTACGATTATTTATGGCTGCGTTCAGCAGAAAAATCTTTGCAACTGTATTGGACGATTCTTTAATACATTTCGATTGGCTCGTACATTTAGATCCAGTGAAGAACTAAGAGCGAGAACAATCAAGTTAAAGAATTTCATAACAACTGCAAAGCTATTTTCTTCCGCTTCTTCCGCTACGACATAGAAAGTTATCCTTGCAGTATTGATATCCTTGTAAATTTTCTGTGCTGTTGCAACAAATACGATTATCTATAATCGCTAATTTTATTCAACTGTACTTTGCTAATTTAACATAGAAAAATAGCTATTCGTTACGATTGTAAATTCGCTGAATCCGAGTGAAGTTTTTAATTACTTTAACAAATCTTTTTTTTTTTTCCTTGTTACGTGAAATTATAACTCTGAATTATAACATCGCTTTGCGCCTAGATAATAATTTATACCTAGTGACACCCGGGCAGGCACGGCGCTCTGATCCAGCCAGAAAGACACCCAGGACACGATAACGAGCATACAGCATGGGATGTAGATTTGAATGAGATAGTAACTGAATTCTCTCTTGAAGAGCAGGTCCACTTTCAAGCAACTGTACTCTCCTGTGTTTTTTTTATTTTTTTTTATTTCACCGTTAGAATCGTTATATGAGTTCATCATGTTTTTTTCTTCTCAACGCAAGTCCTCCACTTACCGGTGTTCGTCTTGCTATTGCAGTAGTCCGTGAGGAATTTCTCGAGGGTGAACCTGGGTAGGTGTAAATTCTTAACCACTTGAACGGGGTCGCCTTCCTTCCAGAGAAAGACCAAATCGTCCGTCGTCCATCCGTCTATCGGGACGGACGAAGACGGTTATTATTGGACGAATGATTAACTACGGTAATGTTTGACGAAAAAATATTTCCCGCGGAGAGTATTAATCTAAGCTAAATGGGACGGGAAAACGAAGTTTACCGAGTCGTCGAAATTACTTACAACTCGCCATGCGAAGTGAACAAGTTTGTCGATCCAGGGGATACAGTTTCAAATTCATGGGACACGAGAGCGTCAAGGATATCCTGCGTCAGGGAAAGAAAAATAAGGATGGTTTATATTTAATGCCTGTGGAAATAAGAATCCAATTCGCAATCCAGTTACGCGCTTTGTGTTTCGCCATCCGGCACGATACACAAGACATAGATCTCCGATGTGTACTTTAGCGAAGGGAACGTTTTGCGAGACATTTGATTATCGCGAGGATGAAGTGCGAGTGTAATGAATAATAAATTCCCGTCTAGGTACGTATTGAACGGTTTTTAATTTGGATTTCGTACAAGCACCCTCGAACAAAATTCGCATAGGAGAGAGAGAGAGAGAAAGAGTGAGATAAAAACAGAAGAAAAAAAGGATATCAATAATCCTTCGTGAAAAATTGCGCAATCTCGCTGATTAAGCTGACTCTGCATTCGCCGCACATTGATTACATTCCATAACGCTGGTACTCACCGTATACTATAAAGAACCGAGCCATGCGGGAAAATTCGTATGTATACGTTCGGCATAATGATGTTGTGGAAGTGACCCTCCTTCTCATTCGAGAAGAACAAATCTGGCATCCAGACGCGGCTAGCCTCCGTCAGGGTTAAATATTTAAGTTTACCTGGAACGTTCAACGAGAAAAACAGTGGATACACCCGTGGAAAATAGGCGTACGTTAACGAATACGGTATCGCTCGTTAGCGTTCATTCGGCAGAAAGTCGCGAATATCAGCGGCAATTTGCAAAAGGGTGATAAAAATAGCCGCTATTAAATTTGCGTAACGACCAGCGCGAGCGAATAAAATGTTACGACTCGCCCTTTAGAGCACGATATAATTGCGATACGAAAAAAAAGTGTAGGTATAAACGCTCTTTGTGCGTCCGAACTTTTCACGTTTGACCGCAAAATATCGCGTTTGTGCATGATATTTCTGCATGAAGATACTTTGGCATTTATGGAAAATAAAAGAAGGATGAACTTTGATCGGACTTTTTGATTTTTTTTTTTTCCATATTGCAATCTATGCAGTTACAGGGAATACATATATATATTTCACCTTTCAAACTATTATTCTTGTATTCATATGACACGGCATTGTACACGCATTGTATGCCTGTTATATTATTGTTACTCCCGTTTTATCGCATCGTGACTTTTATCAGCGTCGAAACATCAATACCGGAAGCGTAGAAATTTCAAACTGAAAATCAGTTATAAAATACTATTGTGAACTTTACGTACCTCCGAAGTCATTAAACCGTAATCTCTCATCCAACCATTGTTCCCGAAATGTTAATTGTACGGAGTATTCCTGGAGAGAAGAAGAATAAATACGATTAAACAGCGCCGCGCGTTATGGCAGCGAATAATATTAAGAGTTATTCCTTTCGCTTCTTAATAAGCGACAGTCCTTCTAATTATAAAGTTTCATAAGAAACGTAAAGAACGTGCGTAACGAAATAAACAGTAACAGAAGTCTAAATTCATCTCGAATCAAATAAGTATAATATTTATAATAGCAGCGAAGTCTTTGTGGAAGAGAATGAAGAAAATAGCTTCGCGTAAATGATAACTCCGCATTTAACGAAGAGTTTTAATTATAATTACAATTGTATTTTTAATTCAATAATGATCAGTTCTCGAGAACGAGTACCGGTGTAACATTTCAATGCGACACGTAAAATCTAATAAAACATGAAAGAAAGTTGAATTGAACAAAAAATCGTTTTCTTTCCTCTCTATATATAGATATATATTATTTCGATAAAAATCTCGCACCTATAAAAAGCAATTATTCAAACACCTCGTAACACAAAGAGAATTTCTTTCTATCTATAGGTAATATTATCGCCACTCTGGAACGTGCAACGCCAAACTGGTCGTCAATATTCTTACCATAAAAAAAAAAAGAAGTGATCGTTAATACACAGATATGGATTTCAATTTTATGTTAACAGCTGTATGTCTCCAATAGGTCTCGAATATTTTGACATCGTTTTAGCAATTGACATAGTTGTGGCTTGAATTTTTCTCAAAAAAAAAAAAAAGAAAAAAAACCAAAAAAAAAGCACTAAGCCTGATTATCGTATCGCACGAGTTATATTTCGTGTCGCATAATAAAACGTCCGAATTACAGCGAGATATAGAAATCCATGTAAATAATGTTTCAGAAAGAGGATTTTAATCACGGTAGATTAACGAGGTCAGTAACATTCGTGCCTATCGATCCACATCTGCGACATTAATCTGCCCTGGCGTAATCGCACATGTCGATAAGTTAACTCGTCACGGATCGAGCTGATGGCGTTTGGGTGGAAGGACGTCATTTCATCAGGTCGCACCTGAGCGACGTGCAACGGCGCGTCAATCCGTGACGACTATCTATCACTTTGGTAATGTGTGTGTGTCGGAGAAATATGGAACAGAAGACCGGTGGTGTTATATATTGTCGGTAGCGGTGGGAAAAGCGTCCCGGGAAGACGAAAACAGTTTCTCGATCGGAATGAATTGTTCGTGACGCATCCGGGGACGTTTCTCCGCGGTAAAGCGATCATGCGACTCGAGGCGATGCATTACAAGCGTCGACAGGACATCGATAGCCGATCTGTCGTCAAATGCTCCGAATAACACTGGCGCAGCCAAGGAGATTGGG
>NW_017305485.1:3171435-3172651 GCF_001594115.1 Trachymyrmex septentrionalis
GGGGGGTAAAAGGGAGTGCTTTCGCAAATACACATTTCTTTTCCTTTCTTTCCTTTCTTTTTTCCTTTTTCTCTTTTCCCCTTCGAATACTTTCTTCCTCCCTCCTTGTTTCCCCTCGACCTACCGACCGCCAATTTTCGTCTATCCTCCACGCTCGGTGCGGTGCAGTTTCACTCCGCAAATGTTTTTTAACGTGAAAAAAACATCCCCTTCTCCTTTCTTCTTCCTCTATCTAACTTCTTTTTCCCTGTCGGCCTGCGGTATTAGTTTTCACTTTAAAGTGTGCTCACACTCGTGTGCGTTTCGCTCTCCTCCGCTCTCGTCCGATGGTTTTGTTTCCGTCGTTAACTTTTTAGCGACTCGGCTCCGTATTCGCACGCATCTAATATCGGCGGAGAGGTTTCTGAAAAATCGAGGAACATACCGCCAAGCGAGGATTAACCGGTCACTCCCTTTTCAAGCTTTCGTTCGTTCTCTTTCCTTTTCTTTAATTTTTTTTTTTTTTTTTTTTTTACACAACGCGCGTCGTTTTCTTTTTACTTTTTTTTCTCTAGCATAATACATCGCTCACAAAGAAATAAAATACGCTAAACACGTTTGCGTGGATGCCCGTTTGTACTTCAAGGTACTTATTCCTTCCCGTGTAACACGAACGACGAGCTTTTTCCTTGGGACAGGTATCGTGTACAATACTACTGCGATTATACGACGACATGCGCTCGCGATTTTCGCATCTCACGAGATAAAAGCGATTGTCGCTTTTGTATCCGTATGTATGAAAAATATATCTTGTGCGCATAAAACGACGTTATGGAGATTCGTTTGTCGGAGGAAGATTTCGACGAGACGGGAAATCGAGTTGTTCTTTCAAATACATGCACCTTGCACAAAAAATTCTACGACACCGACTGAAGAAATTGCCATTGGCGGGGAGACTTTTTCACACTCGATTTGATTAAAGTGGAGGATAGAAATTACTAAGTAAATCATCGCAATATTCTTGCGGGATAACATCTTCGTGGAGACCTAAATCGCCTTTCTAAAGCCAACTGCTTGAATCATAAATTGTACGAAACGAAATAAATATGTGCGATTATTAGAGAACTGATATATCTATATTTTTTGCAACCTATTAAACATTTTTTAAAATAATATTTCGTCATATATATATATATATATATATATATATATATATATACACGTGGACAAACGAATA
>NW_017305485.1:3173352-3175611 GCF_001594115.1 Trachymyrmex septentrionalis
CCCCCCCCCTTGGGAAATCGCACGAGAGATATTTAAACGTGTCTGGAGTGCAGATGCACTTACACGGTTAAAGAGGCACAACTCGATTATCGCGAGGCGACAAAAGGCTAATTGGTCGAGTCGAGTCTCTCTCGATCCCCCTTGCGAAAACGGGTCGTTTTTAGCGAGTAAGAAAAAAGTATTATATATCGTCAACTCTGTTGTTCCGGCAATTGTCCTGATGGCAATGGGATAGTGAGATGTGTTCGCGAAAAATAACGCTCGCGAACCCTCTATGGACCGTCTTCGTTATTGCTCTGACTTTTTTTTTTATCTCTTTTCAACACTCCCCGTATCCGAGGAAAGAACGGCGTGATAATATAACAGTCGTTACTTAAAGTTCCATTTCTCTCATCTTTTTATACTGTTACAATCAATGTAATTCTACAACTAACTCGATGATTATGAATGTGAAAAATGAATCGTGAAAGAGAAATATTGAAATATGAAAAAATACATTATTGCTAGGTGAAAGATAAGATGGGAATATACATTATATATGTACATTATATATATTATATATACATATATATATAAATATATATATATATATATATATATATATATATATATATATATATATATATATATATATATATATATATATATATATATATATATATATATATATATATATATATATATATATATATATATATATATATATATATATATATATATATATATATATATATATATATATAAAAAAAAATATATATGGCCGGAAAGAAAATTCAATTAAAGTTAAAAGTTTTTTCACGTCTTCACACAAATTTGCTCTACTAATTTCCTTCATCACAACGGAGAAGCTCCCTTCGATTTTTAACTTTAATCGGAACTTCCGACTCGCCGTCGTTGTTTCGAAGTTTCGTTTAGGTCACAGAGGGTTCCACGAGATTTCGGGGCCAATACTGCCAATCAGTTTGCTCGGCGATTCGTCCTTATTCCGTTTTCCTCGCCGATGAGCAGCCTCACGTGCTTAAATTTTGTTTCGCGGCGCCTACGATGAGATTTTCAAGCGTAAAACTTAAACTTTAAGTCCTAAGCCTAAGAAACTGACCAATCATAGGCCGGTATTCGTAGTCAGTTCTTATATTCAAGACCGTCTTAATTTCTGTCTTGAGATATCACGAACCAATCAGAGGGCCATATCAGCGTTTTTTTGTTTTAGAACACTTACTTGAGACGGTCTTAAGATAAGAATCGACTATGAAAATATCGGCCATAGTCGATTATTCTTCTCACACTCGACTGACTGGTCAACTTCTTATAGCTTTTAAGATACTTAAGCTTGAGTTTTATCGGCCTAAAATCTCACTGTAGGCGCCGCTTAAACGATGCGCATACACAATGCGCTTTCTTCGTGCGCTCTTTACGGAGAACGGGTTACGATCTTCCGATCTTGACGCGCTTGTATCCTCGTCTCGCCCCGTTACCGTCTCCGATGATATTCGCTCGCAATGAAAATTCTAACAGCCGCATTAATTCCCACACGAATTTCCCTCTCATCCCTCTTGGATTTATTCCTAAGGGCAACGATGTGCTCATTCAGTCGACAATTATTTGTCAGAATAAGCGATGCCGAACGTGCCCGTACTTGTGAGAACGTGATACAGAATGAAAGAAATAAAGGAGACAGGAAAAGAGACAGAGAGAGAGAGAGAGAGAGAGAGAGAGAGAGAGAGAGAGAGAGAGAAGCGAAAGAAGAAGACGAAAAAAGACGACAGAAAGGGACGGAATTCTTGCAGGGCCTAAAATTGAACGACCGATTTTTTTGTCTTGCAATACCTTCAACGATTCCGAATGAATGTAACATTTATCCCGCGGTTCAGCTTAATGATTACGAGCGCGTGATGTCCGAATAGCGAAAATAAGGAAGAGGGATATATGTGAACAAATATCGTTGTTTTTTTTTTTTTTTTTTCTCGTGTGATGCTGGCGTGTAAAGCGTAACGAGTCTCTGATTCGTCGAAACAGAATGCCAATTATCTCGACGAGTTCCGCGCGACGGCTGGGGAAATAGAAAAATCAAATCTCGGATCGCGATGTCGAGAAGAATTCGACTGGACGTCATTTATGATGGAGTTTCCACCCGAAATCGTGTCCGACGTATATATCAATGCGAATCAACAAAAGAATGGCAATGATTACCGTTAATATCAAGAACTCTGTAATGCGTTGAACCATGTGAAATTTATACCTCGTATATATATATATATA
>NW_017305485.1:3175711-3179481 GCF_001594115.1 Trachymyrmex septentrionalis
GGGATATAAATATCCCTCTCCGACAAAAGATGTGTTATACATAGCTTTGAGTAAGTAACAAAGATCGCCCTTCAGTCTCGCGCGAGTCTGAAGAGTATCGGTTGCCTACTCTCGTCTTGACACAGAATTCCAAGGAATCGTGCGAAACCCACCCATGGAGAACAAGAAGTCAAAATAATGTCACGTTGACCGAATTATGATAAAAAAAAAAAAAAACATAAATTCGATCGATAACCAAGTCGGATCGACATCGTTTTGACGACTTTCTTGTTCCACTTTGGGCCACTTAACGTTGACGACCTCCACACACGGGAGAGAATTCTTTCTTACAGTTTATACCCTGAAAATACGACAACGTTGTATTTCGAGGAATTTTAATACGTAAATCTCTCCCATTCATTAATAAAACTATAATAAAGTATAAAATAAGTTTAATCAATTTTACTTTACAAGCGCATGATAAAAATCTTGAAAACATTGTATTGCACCACAATTATTATATTTTCAGGGTAAATTTGAAAAGATCGGATTCTCTCTCCGCGCAGATATCGTTCGCATTTGCAATCAACGAAGCAGAGACACGCGTGCGTGTGCGTGTGCATGTGAATGTGCGTGTGCGTGTGCGTATGTGCGTGTATATCGAGCTTACTATCTCTCGTCTGTTCGGCGAGCAAACCTGAGGCCCCGCAACGTGTCTCGGAACGCATTTTGAATTGAACTTGCGAACGATTGTCCTTCGCCGCTTCACGCGGGCACACACGTCGGCCAGTCTCTCTCTCTATAGCCAAAGGTATTCCAACAAGGCACAAGACGTGGTTGCAACGTACAGTCAATCGAACGTTCGTACGATCAGTACGGGCGCTTTTCACTCGGGTGACGCAGGTCAACACAAAAGCGTCGTTCTATCTCGTTACTTCCCGAACGTCAAGAAAGGCAGAACGACGACTCGCACCGACTCGCGTCATCAAATGGAAAGCATCCTATACAGCAACAGACAGCAAATTACTGATCGTACACTGCAGGCGCGACGCAGCTGAAGCTCTGGATGTACGAAAGTAGCGCGATATCCTTTCTTATCCGAGGCCGAAATACCGACGACTTTCCTATTGGCTGTTTCGCCATTCTCGACCTCGAGTCCAATAAGCGATCAGTATTATTGGTACAAAATGGAAAGGTATCGGTCGAAAATGGAGGAACTTTGCGGTACTTCGGTACGTCTCGAGCTTCAGCGACAGCTTCACCGTGCTTTGTCACCGCGGATTCTTCAGCCAATCCCAAGTCGATTTCTCCTTGAAACGAAAAAAAAAACCTCTCGATTAATTTCGAATGTACGAATTACAGTTCGAGTCTGTCGAATTAAAAACAACAGATGGGTCGTATCCACGTGTCCCGTATTCCCTCGCGACATGGAACCCTCGCATGAAAGATTTCGATTATCGCCAATCCGTTTCTCCTTCCTCCCCTCTCTTTCCTTCGAGGAAGAGACCGACTCCTGAATTCAGCCAAAAACTCCATGGGCATCGATCCCGGGCACGATTAAGCCGGGACGGGCCTGTATAATACGTACGTATATAGAACTTAACATGAACAGAGAGTTAATGACATCGAGAAAAATCAACGAGGTGCGGTTTTAGCACACATCCACTGTCAGCGCGACGCACGAGAGTACGCATATACATGTGTAACAACGTATGTGCAGAGATGTCACGCGCGCGCGCGCGGGAGACGGGACTGATAATATATATATATATGCATATATACGTATACATATACACGTAATACAGATACAAGTACAGAGAAGTGCAAATCTTACGGCATCATATACACGTGACGTTTCAATATAATTGTACACAATATGTGAGGATATACAGACTTGTAGGCCTTGCTGATGATTACTTGTATATTGCACTCACCATATTATAATCATCTATTTTGCTGATAGAGCGGAGAAAGATGTTGACCTTCACATTTGTCGGGCCATCTAACACGTCGACCGGAACAGAACAAAAGAAATCGATTAATTAAATCGGTCGCCGTAGAACCGAGGATCGCTGGGCTTTGTATTTTTCTTTGCTTATTTCTTTTTTTTTTTTTTTCTTTTCTTTTTCTCTTTTTTACCTTGGTTAATTCGCTTTCGCTTTCATTCTTTCATTTACCGGGATACAATATAATTTGCGGTGCGGGTGGATTATCAATGAATGAGAGGACGGGAGGGGGAGGAGGGGAGGGGGGGAAAGAGGAGGCGCGGAAATGATGAGCGGCGTCGTGATAAGATGATGATTCTGAGACTCATCGATTCTCTCGAACGCAACGTGTCGTCAATGGATCGAACGTTAACAAATAATGGATTGATCGCGCGAACGTGCGGCTTCCGCCGATCGTATACGGTATATACGCATCCGAGAGCGAATGGACAAAACGACGGAGCATTATCATCATGCACCTCTGTGCCCCGCGATAAAATCACGCGACGACGAGCCACGCAGGGCGTATATATATATATATATATTCGGTGCATTTTCGAAAAATCGTTACGACCAAATCAAGCTCCCCCGATAAAGTGTCATGCTCGTAACACGTGCTCGTTCTCTGACGATTAATTTTCACGGATGACACTTGAAATATCGTTTTATTTCAGTTTTTTTAATCAGTTCGAAACACTCCCCTCCCGGGAGGGCAGGAGGGCCCTTCCATTATCTTGCCGCGAGGCACAGGTCGCATATCTCGTTACGCGGATCCAATATGTATTGTATAAAAAAAGCGTAAGAGAGTTTGGAGATGAGCTTGGATATATGCGGATATCGTGAGATCGATATATAAAATTTAAATAAACACGCTACGCGCTACGACATTTAAATGGCATGGGGGTGATGCGATGGGACGAACTGTACTGCAGCGATTTAGCGAGCGTGTTGGCTCCCCTTTGTCCCGCGGTTCGGTTAAATACCACACGGAGGTAACTAGCGGATCGTGTGAAAAAACTAGCGGATCTACCGGGCGGTCGAGAAAGAAAGAAAGAAAAAAGGAAAAAAAAAAACCCCCCCCGAAAAGAAAACGATTCGTCTTGAGAGAGCTAATGTGGAGTAAGATCGATTTTGGATGACGGGGTATCCTCTGCTGTGCGATCTCTTATAGGAGCGAAAACGGAGTAATATCCAGCGCTAGAAGCGACGATTATTGATCCGTGCGCTTCGCCAAGTGCAAACAAATCCCATAAGATGTAATGCAGGTAAGGAATAAAGTCGATGTGCGTATGTGTTCGGTGCCTACCGCGTAGCGTACCGAATGCAGAATGCTTCAGCTGTCGCTTTGCGTGTAATCCGGGTGTACGACGAGCGATACAGACACCGTCTGAATTTGAAAAGAAGTCGAATAATGCCAGGGTATCCCAGACGTTCTATTCGAGAAATTCGAGGAGACGCATGAACGGTGAAATAATAAACCCCATGAGAGGAAGAAAAGGCAACAGTCATGCAAATAGATGTATCTGACCAAGGAAACGTGTTACATTGCAAACGCGGTGTCAGAAAATTGAGCGTCGTCGATTGAAAGATTGAACGTAAGTATCCTGAATGGTCGAATCTTGGAATTCTACGAGTTCTCCTATCCGACTTGTTCGATCATTTTAATTTAGACGCGAAAGTCGTCTCAGTATCCTGAGAATGTATCACTGAAAAAAAAAAAACGTTTTAACAACAGTTGTAGGATTCGACGAGGATTTTGCCCAGCTGGACCCAAAATACTCATCCGAGTCCCTTTCGAATCTTACG
>NW_017305485.1:3179581-3182817 GCF_001594115.1 Trachymyrmex septentrionalis
CATCACTGAAAAAAAACGTTTTAACAACAGTTGTAGGATTCGACGAGGATTTGGCCCAGCTGGACCCAAAATACTCATCCGAGTCCCTTTCGAATCTTACGAACTTTTATTCGGAACACATTTTTCAACATTACATCGAGCTCTCGAGATATTTGCGTCTAAGTTGAAATGGCTAAACATATCCCGGGCCAAGTCGGCTACAGAATCCGCAAAATCCCAAGATTCGACTATCCGGAATACTTATTTCAAACGCGATTTATCGATTGGCAACGTGGCATTTCTGATATCACTTTTGCGACGTAGAACGTTTTCTTTGCGAGGCACGCAAGGCGACATTCTGAGGAAGCCTCCGCCACATTCGGACGCCGCGAGGGCATCCGAAATACTGGAAAAAGAAATGCGTTCTACTGCGGGCTTTCGGAGTGAATCGGAGTTAATCGTGGTCCCATATTACACGCCATCGACGGCCGTTTGTTCCCGCCCTCCGTAATGGGCCCGACCAGGTGTCTCCACCAGGAGGTCGACCTTTGACACAGAAGGGGCCTGATTGTCGCGACTTCTCACATCTTTCGCTTCTCTCGTGGACGCTGCTCTCGCGAGGCACACCTTCGTCGTCGTCGTCGTCGTCGTCGTCGTCTTCGGAGCGGTTGCGCGGCATGGGGATTAGAAACACCTAGGAGAGGATCCTAGAATCCCATTGCCATGTTCGTGTTTGTCTATGTCGTTTTTTCGCGATGAGATAATCAGTGACGGGCGGCGTAAGATCGCGGATCGCAATTTTATATATGCTAGATCTTACTTTCAAGAAGCAGAAATCGCGCGCGACACTCTGTACACCCGATGCCGCTTTGTCCAGAATCAAGATCTCTCGATCCCGGTCGCGTGTAATCCTTTCGTGACTGCCAATGGAACACCTTTCTTGTGCCAAATAGCGGGGAAAGTATCAATAATGTAACGGTAATTCGCGGTAATATTTCATCGGCTCGATCGAAGGGAGCGATTCAGTCGATACCACGAAGGAGCAAATAGCGGACGAATATATTAACAGGGCTTTTCTGCATTTTCGCATCGTTACATAAACATGTGAAATATAGATTATGTTTTCATATCAATTTTATCGTGTTTATGTTATAAAAATTACATACATCATGCCTTGCACCTCTTAATTTTGCAAAAATACCGAATAATTTCACTTGGCTATTTACACGAAAGGCATTCGATATGTTTTCAACGAAAAAGCTGCAGATACTTTTATCGCTTTTGTTTACAAATTACAAAATGAGTTAATGGTACGAATGTAACGGATAATATCCATCAATAAGATGAAAGAGAAGTTCGATAATTGAAAAGTCAGAGGAAAAATATATAAAGTGAGAGGGAGTTCGTCCGAACGCGTAGGTGGAGTCGCTTAGCGTGTGTGTTGTGTGACGTTGTATGGGAAAAGGTGGACGTACCTATTATGAAAGAAAGAACGTATCGATTTAACGGAATGTCCATTAAATCTTTGACAAGCCCTGAAATACAATTCTTTTCCCTCCGCCGACGTTCGCTAAATGCTGATTGTTGAAGCAGCATCTGGTTTTAACGAACTGTTGAAAAGTCACAGACCATCGATCCCGCGTTCATTAACGTTTGTTTCAGTAGAAGTGTGACAATCTCAAACTCGTATTCATTCGTATTGAAGCAAAATCCTCACAACGAGACAACATAAGCTCGCGCGTTCAGGATCAAGGCATGGTGTGTGTGTGTGTGTGTGTGTGTGTGTGTGTGTGTGTGTGTATCGTTGTCGTAGAGAATGTAGAAACAAGTGAAGCGAACGAGAAACTGCCATATTTTGAAGCGTGACAGTAAATTTCCTATTTTCCGGAATGTCGGCCGGACCAAAATGACCCGGGCTTTATTAAGCACCGGGCAAATTAGGAAATGTTTTGTGTCGCTAATCGGCGCATTGCAGTTGCATTAAACTCTCGTAATCTAATAAGCGGGTCTCGGATATTGCCGCTCCAGTGAGATTTACCGGACGCAATCGTGCGACAATCGTGGATCGCTGGAGAACGATCGTATTATGTATTTCGAAATTTGAACGTGACGGCAAGCCATCTATCCCTACTTCTTCTCCGGATTAGTGACACATAAACTCTAGATTTTATATTTCTCTTCTACAGATTCTACACGTTCTGAAACATACATTGCAGTTTACATAATATAGAGAAATTAACATAAAGGGGATGAGATGCAGCACGGTATTTTGAAGTCACATTAAAGGATTAAGTTAATCTTCCTGCTGGCGCTTGCAAACAATTAAATGCAGTCAAACTGGATGTAACAAGCTTTCAAAAATAATTTCTACCTCGCTCGCGATGACAATATCGCGAAATTCTGTATCTCCTTGCAGTAAAGAGATAAAAGCTAATTAAAAGCCAGTATGCAAAAATAAATATGTAAATATTTACAATTATTGAAATAACAAAATATTCGTAAAAATTAGTTCTTACGATTATCTCTGCTTCAACAATTGTCATAGACATTTGTGCTTATATTCGTTCTCTTATTATATTTATATGTATACGTAAAAATAGCCCTTCAAAGCATCTCTTTTTTTTTATTCGTCAATCGAACTTTCTCTATCTCTTTCTTTCTCGTATCTTCTTTATCGAGCCATCTAATATCAATTCCGCGTTATAAGCGGTAAGGATATCGGCGCCAATGAAGTGAGCTTCAAGAGCGGCAACATCCGAGTACCACTAATAAAGAGACGGCTATATGATGCTTAACCACGGAGATATGGATCCAAGATCCGTCGCGATTAACCCAACACCACTTTAGAGAAGAAAAAGCACGCGTATAGAGTATATATACATATATCGATAGCATCTGTTCACATAAATATACTTCAAAGCTGCTAATTTTAAACTCCTACAGAAAATATTGTTATTGTCATTGTATCACAATTAAATTCTTACGTAACATTATCATCGTATATAAATTTCCAATAATAAATTTATATTATTATTACAGCGCGTATATTTTGGAAAGTAGAAGTAGGTAGTACAGCTGCCTTCTCCTTAGTAATCCATGTGCCGGTATATCGAACTGCTAAATAAATTATGGCGGACACACATACATTCTGCATATATTTTATACACACACACACACGCGCGCGCGCACGCACACACACGCACACACACACACGCACGCACACACACACACACACGCACACACACACACACACACAC
>NW_017305485.1:3183105-3184450 GCF_001594115.1 Trachymyrmex septentrionalis
GCGCGCGCACGCACACGCACACACACACACACGCACACACACACACACACACACACACACCTTGACGTGGCCGATAAATTTTTAAATGTCATCATCTTTTCTCGCACTTAGCGTGTGAATATTTAAATGGCGGTCTGCAAACGGCGGTGGGTTAATCACAGAGATCGATCGGTAAACGAATGCGGTTCAAAGTGGGACGCTCGCTTCGGTGAAAACGCGCCCTTGGAAATTGGAGCTCTATAACGAGACCTCGAACGACAAAGTCGCCTTTCGCGTCGTCGCCAGCCCCGTGTATAATTAATTGGTACCAGGCCTGTCTAATTACACTGCGACGACGTCGTCGTCGTCGTCGTCGCAATTGGCAATTCGCGGTTAATCCCCAACTCCGTCGCGGCAGCACACAATATCTCGCAGCCGCCGCTGTTTCTTGCTTAAGAACTCGTCGCGTTGTTCGCGGCAATCCCCGGGCTACTTTCTGCTAAATGAGCGTATTTGCGCCAAACGTGCGCGTCGCATTCCTCATTGTTCTAAATGTACACCGACCAGACCGTCGCTCGCGCATTATTTGGTCGCGAGCCGGAGGAAAACGTAATCGTTCGACGTAAAGATATCACAGTAAAAAGTTCATCTCGGGGGGACAAAAATCCATTACGTTTAATCATCGGGATGTATTTGCAATTATAATTCTGGATTATTTACTCAAGTCTCTCGCGTTGCTCTCGATGGAAGATATTACGACGTTCTGCCCTACTCTCTCTCTCTCCCTTGATAAATAGTAGACGAGAGAGCCTGCACCTAGATATATACACGGCACGTGAAAACTCGGAGAGAGAAATGAACCGTGTCCTGAATGTAAATCTGTCGGCTCGCGCGGCAATGCGGCTGTTGAAAAATTTATCCTTGCAATTAAATCGCATTGGTCGTTGATACGCACTGCTGATTACACTGCCGACGTGACTTGCGCCTTCGAGTCATTTCCGCAACGATTACAAGGGGGTTTCGTTTACCGAGATCGTTTCCTCGGATATATATATATATATATAGAGCACGTAAGTGTTTAATTTTCATATAAGATGGGCTTAACTGGGTTTATACGGCGTACTGGTCACAGTTACTGTTTTCTGGTAGCAATTAGGAGAAAAGAAAGAAAAGTCATTACCAAGAATGAGATAAAAAGGGTTGCAACACTACCGCAGAGAGATGTAGCAGCACGAGAATGCCTTAGCGAGTGTGTTGTCGCACGGTGCAGAATGAAAGAATTAAAGGATAAATCAACGATACATCTGATAATATATGTACATGTGTGTAGGCAGGTGTCTTCTATTTTATATATATATATATATAT
>NW_017305485.1:3184881-3186294 GCF_001594115.1 Trachymyrmex septentrionalis
GAAGGGGGGGGGGAGAAAAAAATCATCGGAGAGAAAGAAATCGTACCGAATCCCGGATTATTGTGTAAGAACGGGACTACGTCGGAAACAAGAAAAATCAGCTCTGTCTCGGAGCAATTTAATATATGGAAATATAATTCCGCGGTATAATTAAGTTCCGACGAGTATTATAATGGAAATTTATGCATTATTTTTACTGTTATCTGATTCTTATACAATTATAAACGTAGTTGCTTCGATCGCGGCAATTTATTTCTCTCTGCAGCCCTCACACTTTCTTCACCAGAGGGATGCAGCTTATTCCGCGGATAAATCAAATTAACGATCTGCGCATGTGGTTAGATTAATTATCCGCTGCATAATTAGCTATGTATGTCAGCGAGTTAGTATCGCATTGCTTCATTACTTCCCTTCGTTCTCATACGATCTAAATTTCGCGAGGATGCAGAAGCGCGTTTGATAGTCTACGGTTTAATATCGACCAATAGGCGAAGTAAGGCGGTAAAGAGCGCGTCGTGCTATTCGTAAGTCTCAACTCATTCATAGACATACAGAATAGATACTTGCTTAACGTAGAGAACATGACGGTAGGTGGAGATACAAAAGAGCCACGAGAGAGCGGGCCTCAAGATACGCAACGGGTGTTTTGTTGTTTAGCACGAAGAGGAGAAGAGAGACACAAAGAAGTAGATTGAAAAATGTGTCGTCTATACATCGTGAGATCAAAAAGGGCATTAGAAGGATACTATACAGCGACTTAATGATAACAAATTAATTAACTGTATGTGTGTGTGGGTATGTGTGTGGGTGTGTGTGTGTGTGTGTATGTGTGTGCGTGTGTGCGTGCGTGTGTGTGCACAGGCATTTCCCATCGATGTCGGAAGATACTCCAATTTTTCCCTGGTATTCGCTTTCAACGCCAAATAATTTCCACAATCGAACCTCGAGTGAAATCTTTGCTCATGTAAGAATCGAAGTCGAGTTCAAAGCTCGTTTTCAGCACTGAGAAAAAAGTACAGTCAATTTCAACAAAATTCACATTTAGTTGAATATCGTCAACTAAATTTTATTAAATATAAAGACACATTTTTATTTAATAATACGAGACCACATTAATTCGATCCAATCATTCTTTTTACCGTTAACAAATATTGATTTACCGTTCATTTAAATGTTAAGCTGGCAGTACATATTGAATTAAATATTTATTAAAATTGACTATATCTTTTACCTCAGCGAGAGTGAATAAATTCGCTTCTATTATCGCAGTCTACTTTTAGGGGATGAATACAGCAATTTTCTCGAATCACAGCTACTTCGAAAGACGGAGAATACGGATCGGGCTATCCACCGGTAGCGATGGGATCCCCTGTGTCTCGTGATTTCGTATATCAGTAATGTAATCGTTATACA
>NW_017305485.1:3186521-3188523 GCF_001594115.1 Trachymyrmex septentrionalis
TATATATATATATATATATATAAAAAAGGCACATGTGTGTGTCTGTGATCACGGGGCGTTGCATTCTTTTTCAACTTACCATAGTAACGTCATCTATTTTTGAGATACTTCGAACAAATATGTTGACGCGGACAACCGCGGGCCCATCTAACATGGCAAACAGAACAAACAAAATTAATCAATCGTTGAGCAGCAATCAGGTACATCGAGGTAGAGATGTGTGCGTGTGTGTGGTATGATGAAATTCTTAGATCCCCTTCTGAACCACCTGCGATTGACGATGAGTTGTGAGATGTGCTTAATGTAGCTTATATATCTTATATCTGTTCGAGATATTCGTTGTGTCCGTTGAAAATTTTAGAATTGGTCATTTTTTTGTTCTCTTTTTTTTCCGGTCTCATTTATTAGTCCGGCGATCTTCCAGCGTCGTTCGAGCCCTTTCTTTCGAACTATCCATTGCCATTTCCTTGGCCCCTGTGTTACGTTTGAACGAATCTGATTTAACGCCTAACGGACGTTTCAGCGCGTTTATCATCGTTAAAATGTTACGTTCCGATATACAGAGAAAAACGTTTAGCCATGATCTTAAAATGCGGCAGTAAACTTCGACCTAAATGTACAGCGGTGTTTTCCGTAAACCGTTTCGCGCTTAATCGGTTCTTTTTTTTTTTTTTTTTTTTCATAACGTTTATATTACGTTTCTGGCGCAACGCGGAAAGTACATTGCTCGCGTCAAAGAAGCGCTCTGTTTCTATAATTCGTCCGTTCAAGAGACTCGTCCGATCAAGTAACGTTTAGCCTCCGTAGCGATCTACGTTCGATCGCTACCGAGAGGAATTCGTGTTCATTGAATTCAGGTGGATACGTGATAACGAAGCACCCAGCGTTAGATAATTTGTTACTCGTGTACAGTACATAAAAAAGGCACATGCGTGTTTCTCTAAATCTGAATCAGTGGATATTAGTCACTAATTACGCATACTTGGCACTGGATAATCAGTGAAGTTCAACTAAAAAAAGGAAAAATATTTGAGCATTGTACAATTAAAATACAGATACATCCGCATGTTAATTTCAATCTCCTAATACCATTATTCACTAAATTTACGCACTAAAACAAGGTTAGTTAAGACCACGTCATAAACATTAGATGGATTAGGGATCTCACATTTCATTCACTGATTACCAGCGGCATATTTGGCTCACCGATCATCCAGTGATCATCCACTGATTTAGAGAGTGTGTTTGTGATCGCGGGGGGAGGGGGTGGGGGAGGGAGGCGTTGTACTCCTTTTCAACTTACCGTAATAATAACGTCATTTTTACATTGTTGAGATACTTTGAACAAATTTGTGACGACGCGGACAACTGTGGGGCCCATCTAACGTGGGTACGTCGCATAGAGAATAATTCGTGTTCGTTAAATTCAGATGGATCCATATTGATAAATCCTGTCCTTCCTCGACTACTATTTGCTTTCTTCGTTTTCGCGGGGCCACGTATTATTCCTCGAATCGATTTACCGGATTTTTCTGCGGTATATAGCGAAAACGCTTCGCTGATCGAGGAATCGCGGCCGCGGAAATAATGCATGACGCGCGGGGGACACGAGCGTTATTCCGCGGAATCCTGGCGTGGAATATATCGGTCGTGCGATACCGCGAAACGAATTTTCTCTCGTGCAGCCTCGTCCATTTACTCGCACGAAATAGTCGCACGATCCCAGAGGTAATAGCCGGCGTCGGCGATAATCGATACACGCGGGACGAGCCACGCAAATCACGAGATACGGATCAACGGAAGGTAAATAAATTGTGCGCGCCAGTATCACAATCGAGCAGTTGAAATATGAAAGATCGAGTAAGCGGAAACGCGATGAAAAATCGATGACAGCCGCCGCGCGCCATCGTCGTCGTCGCCGTCGGAACGTATTCGACGACGTGCCTGATGGTAGTGTCGAATTATTTGCCAACGAATGGCTGCATTTGGCAGAGAAAGCAGC
>NW_017305485.1:3188623-3191843 GCF_001594115.1 Trachymyrmex septentrionalis
TCGTCGTCGCCGTCGCCGTCGCCGTCGGAACGTATTCGACGACGTGCCTGATGTCGAATTATTTGCCAACGAATGGCTGCATTTGGCAGAGAAAGCAGCTTGACAACTTGTTAAATTCTTTTAGTACACGGAGAAAAATGGATAGTCTCGTGTATGGCATAAGAAATAAAGGTATAAGGTATACATTCCGTGGATGAGCAGGAGAGTGAATTAGAGACCAAATTTGATTGGCCGTTCCAGTATTATACGCATGAATTGAGTACAATTCGGCTCAAATTTGATTGATCGTTTAGTACCGCTGTTCGCCATTATGCGCAGTGTTACGCTTTAAATTTCGAAAGAGTTGAAATACCGCCACTATTGAAAAAGAGTGAAAAATTTGTTTCCTTGAATAAGAGTGACAGATTTTCATTCCTTTTTTGAAGTGAAATTCATAAAAAAAAAAAAAGTGAGATTTCTTTCCTATGGAATTAATCTCACTTCAAAAGTGAAAATCTGCCATTCTTATTCAAGAGTGCAAATTTTGCACTCTCTTTCCTTAGTGGCAGTATTTTAACTCTTTTGGAGTGAGATTTTACTCCAAGAAAGTTAGAGAGTACACTTTTCTTTTTACATCCTGAATAGTCTTATAAAAATTCACCCTGACAAGTCTAGTAGAAATGTCAAAATTGTAGGGTAAAAAGTACATTACAATTATAGTAAAATCCATTCAAATGGTTATTACTTACAGTAAACGAAATCGTACTATTCTCAAGAACTGTAAACACGAACAACTCTCAAGACTTTATGCACTTTATTTCTTACCGTACAATAAAGTAAATTTTGTCAGCACTAAGAGAAAAAATACTCGTCAATAAAGTAAGTTTTATTTAGATGTATGGTAATTTATAGATTAAGAAGTCACCAATTGCGGTAGTATAACATTTACTTTACGAAATATACTAGAAAAGCAAAGTAAATTTTACACAAGTAGATGCCTGTCTCTATATGAAAATATGCCAATTCAATAAAATTCAATTTACCAGAATTCTAGCGAATATTACTTAACATTTTTCTCCGTATATGATTGGTCTTGTCCTTAACTCCTCCACTGGATCTAAATATATAAACCAGTCAAGAGGATTTATTGACGGAAAACCACGGAATAATTTCCTTTTTACAAATATTTTTAGCAAAATGTTATATCTATTTTTAATATTTCTGAAATGTTTAACAAACTTCGACATTTGAAAAATATTTTTTAATTTAAGAGACTCCCAGAGAGATATATGAAAAAAACATAAATTCCATAGATTTCGTATAATTTTTCTTCCATGTTGGTAATTTTAAATAAAAAAAAATGTTTTATATGAATTACATATTTAAACGATACTTTTTCAGAATAATAATGTAAATAATAATTTAATATTTGATCTCTTCATATATTCAACGTTAAAAAAGAATCTTGTTTATGATACGCCAATGGCATTCGGGCAAATTTCTGGATTCATCAATGAAAAAAATGTTACAACAGTTGCAAAGCTGTTTTTTACCGAACGCAGCCAATCTCGGGAATGAATCAGGGTACTCGGAAAGCCGACAAAGCGCACGATGCTACGTAGTTTACGTACCCGAAGCGATATATTTGCAGAACGGGTTTTACTTGATTTTTTTTTTTTTTTTTTTTTTTTAGATTCGAAAATACCCTAAAGCACAAAAATGTCGAAAAACTGTACAGAACAACGTACAGAACGAAATCGTTGAGAGATGTAGACCCGATGAAAATATTCATGCCGCGAGGGACGGCTGGAACTTCGTTTGCTTGAACGGCGTGGCGTTTCGATCATCGTCACTCTTCCCTTTTTTTTTTTTTTACGCGAAACAAGGAGTTTCGAAAAAAGAAAAAAAAAAAAGAAAAATTGACGTGCGCCGTAGACGCAAATAAAAATGGAAAGGAAAAAAAGGATATTATCCACGGCAGGCGAGAAGGGAATTTCTTTGCTCGGGACGGTAGAAAATCTCGAGTGCCGCCCCTGTTTGCGACTCCCGCGCGATATTATCGAACGAAATTTCCATGTCGCCATCGCGGTCCGATTAGTCCATCAAAGCGAGAGATGACCGCGGCTGCCCTTCGAACGCTTACGCAGAAAGAAATATAACGGCGGAGGCGCGACGAATCTCGCGGCTGCGATTTCCGCCCTTCGAAGATGTATTGTTCCGATCCCCTCTGGCGAACTCCGTGCCAGAGTTCGTCGTGTTGACGGCGTGTCAACAGCGAGACGTTGAACATCTTCGCACGTCAATTGTCGTCGAAGTTACGCGTTACATTTGACAGTATTAGGAATTGACGCCATGAGACGCCATCGACGTCGCACGGCGGTGGAAAATACGCGCAGGCGTGACAAATTTATGTATACAGGAGAGACCGGAATAACATGCAATCCGCAAGCAGTGATGTTTCAATCGCGCGCGCGGTTGACAACTGATTTATTTCACGGCTAGGAGATTTATAAATTATTTCAAGAATAATGTTACTCCGCAGGGAAAACTATTCTCATCGTCGTATCATATTTCGAAATGCTTTCGTCTCTGAAGGTTGCACAACTCGTTAGTTTTAGATATATCAAAATTATTCACAGCAAGGACGGCAAAGGTGACAAAGATTAATAAGTAAGCTGTCGTCCCAATTTTAATACCTGCGTACCTGTCTCTACATCGATCCGACTAATTTCGCGAAGATTGGATTTCGCGTCTTATTTCAGACCTGTAGACTGTCGGGAAAACAGCCGGCGGATAATCGACAGCTATCGGAAGAGAAGCTCGCGGCGATGTCGTCGTTATCAATGATTTAACCGCGTTTAAACCGTATTGGCGAACGTCGGTGAATCGTCAGCATCGCATGATCGGCGGATGTATTCCCTCGTTATGTCATTATCGTCATCGTTGGGAGTCTAAATCGGTTTGTAGCAGCATGAACGAGCCAGCCGTATCGTCCTGAGCCATACAGAGTGTTTGCGTACCATTCCGCCCTACATGAACCAGGACAAGACGTCGGACACGTAGTGCTCGTCGTCGTCGTCGTCGTCGTCGTCGTCGCCGTCGTCGTCGTCGCCGTCGTCGCCGTCGTCGTCGTCGTCGTCGTCGTCGTCGTCGTCGTCATTTTCGTCTTCGTCGTCGTGTCATTAATCACTTAAAAATTCTGTGATCTCGGTACACGAAACGCGCAAAGCAGGATGATATT
>NW_017305485.1:3191943-3194160 GCF_001594115.1 Trachymyrmex septentrionalis
ATACCGCTCACTTAAAAATTCTGTGATCTCGGTACACGAAACGCGCAAAGCAGGATGATATTACAAATGCTTTTCGAGCACGAATGCTCCAAGTCCAAGGCGTCCTCGTGTTTCAGTCCCGCGCGCAAGAACGAGTGCGCTTACTTGAAAAAACTGTCGTATTCTGACGAAGAAGATATTATCTTTAGCATTTACAAGACCGAGTCAGTAGTGTGGCTATAATTATCAACGCGAATAAATGATGATTATTTTTTGTTCTATTTGAATACTTTTAAACGATTCAGTTTATTACTAGAGATTATTACGGAGACATTGAGTCACTCGGAGAGCGCGGAAGGAAATCTGTTGCCTGCAAAGACAAAAGTTTATAACCCAACCCGATAATATTGTCAAAATGTAGCTGCAATTATAAGTATAAAATTATATATGCTTGGCTATTTTTTTTTCTTATTTTTATAATATACGGAGGGTATTTCATAATCACCGTATATAATCTTTTACAGTGTATTTTAAAAATAAAATAGAGTAAAAATACTAATACGAAAATGTTGAGACTGCAATAATTTTTTTGAATTGTAAGCCAACTTCATCTGCTCAGTCAAAAACTATTTTATTTTTGTAATATCATCTATTATTATTTGTTTGTGGATTCTGTGGAAGATTCTAAAACGAAAATTGTAATACAAAAATGTTGAAGCTACAATAGTTTTTGAACTACAAACCACCTTCGATCAATTATAATTCAAAAATTATTGTAGCTTTGACATTTTCGTATTACAATTTTTTTACTCTACTCTACTCTCTAGAATATAAAAGTATCGTACGATGGTTGTGTGAGCCATCCTGTATATTAGTTAGTTTTAGTTTTTTCTTATTAGGAATAAGATTCTTGCTAGACTTTTATCATCGTAAGAACTTTTCTTTTTGTTATCACCTACGAAAGTATCGAACGGTACCAATACTCGTGTTATTGGATACCCGAGTAAGTCGAAGTTCGGAACCCGGGTAGAATTTAAGTGTCCTCAAGTTTCGATGATAAATTCTTCCTTGTTGAAAAGCAATTGGCATAAGGTGGATCGACTCGCTTGTACACGTAAGCAACGTGTTCTTTGTGCAAGAAATAAACGAGGAATACAGCTTTCCGCTACAGAGGCGACGGTGACATTTGAAATTTAATTATTTACGTCATGTGCAGGGAACGTTTGCGAATTTTCACAAGACGTGCACACAATCGATCGATCTAGCATACACACACACACATACACACACACACACACGCACGCACGCACGCACGCACGCACGCACGCACGCACGCACGCACGCACGCACGCACGCACGCACACACACACACACACACATTACCGCGACAATCTAAATTTAATACACCTTCGCTATGTAATTTATTAATGTATTAATAGATTCTATTATATTGTTTTTAGCGTAGCTTATATTGTGTTATAATATATAATAAATAATGTTCTCTCTCGTCGTATCTATCGATAGTTTCAACAATAGTGAAAAATTAAAATCGAGAGTTTCCGGAACGCTCTCTCTATAGTACTTTAGACCGATCGATCGTCCCTTGAAATCACACTTTGATCTGGTGAGCGCCGCTCGCAGCGTGCTTTTACACGAGAGAAGAGGTCGAACGCGAAAAGGCCTTCCTGACGGTGAACCTACGTTCGCTTCCTACGCGGTACGGAACGAACGAGAGTGCCGGAACGCACTCCCGACGTAACTTCTCGACGTGCATTTCCGTGCGGCCCGGAGCGGCCGCGATGGTACATGTAATCTAGTTACCTATTGTGAAACACAAGTTTCGCTCTGCACTCTCTCTCTCTCTCTCTCTCTCTCTCTCTCTCTCTCTCTCTCTCTCTCTCTCTCTCTCGACAGGGTGCAACGGGCCGGCCGATCGTCCCTTCGCGAAATCACGTTAGGCGTCCTCCACTGCGAGCATTGCGAGGAGTTTTCCAAACAACACAATAAAAGCCTGACAGATGTCTAAAGGACATTCTAGTCTCTGTATAATTTTTATCCCTTTTCTTTCCTTTGTTTTTCCCTCTTTTTTCAATCTTAGAAAAATCTTCGTGGAGAAACGGGTCACTTTAGTTCCGCGTGTCATATATACTCGATACAGCTCGCCCCGCCCCGCGGTAACGAGGGAGACCGAGAGAAATAGAATTACTTTTGGGACGGGATTTCTCTCCGGTATATATA
>NW_017305485.1:3194738-3196034 GCF_001594115.1 Trachymyrmex septentrionalis
CGAGGCTAGGCGAGGCGAGACGAGACGAGGCGAGGCGAGGCGAGGCTAGGCGAGGCGAGGCTAGGCTAGGCTAGGCTAGGCTAGGCTAGGCGAGGCGAGGCTAGGCGAGGCGAGGCTAGGCGAGGCTAGGCGAGGCGAGGCTAGGCGAGGCGAGGCTAGGCGAGGCGAGGCGAGGCGAGGCGAGGCTAAGCGAGGCGAGGCTAGGCTAGGCGATGCGAGGCGAGGCGAGGCGAGGCGATGCGAGGCGAGGCGAGGCGTGGCGTGGCGAGGCGTGGCGAGGCGAGGCTAGGCTAGGCGAGGCTAGGCGAGGCTAGGCGAGGCTAGGCGAGGCTAGGCTAGGCGAGGCGAGGCGAGGCGAGGCGAGGCGAGGCGTGGCGAGGCGAGGCGAGGCGAGGCAAGGTAAGGCGAGGCGAGGCAAGGCAAGGCAAGGCGAGGCGAGGCGAGGCGAGGTGAGACGAAAAGGCTATGGGGATGGAGGAGAGGTGGTGGAGACTAAAAGGGTAAAAGAGCGTGGGTGAAGAAGGACAAGATGCTGCTGCTGACCGGCACTCTGCTACGTTTACTCTCTACTATGTTGCGTGTGTTGTTGCTACCGCTTTTCCCAGTCTGCCTGGTTTCTCTGAGGAAGTATCGAGCTCTCACCACTGCAGGTCCGGTTGCTGCTGGATTTTCTCTCTTTCCCCTCTGAGATTTCGCTCTTTCTTTCTCACACATACGCGCACGCACGCACACACGCGCACACGCACACGGACACACACACGGACACACACTCTTTGACTTTCGAGATCAAGACCGCCTAAACCTACTTTTGCGCCTACTGCGTTTTTTGCAAAGTGACAGAGACAAATAAAGAAAGGGGTTAATCGCGTCGGCAAGAGAAGAAACGGCGAGTTGCGGCCAATTGCGATTTCAAAAGGCTTTGTTTGATTATGTTATTAGCGTTTATATATACTTACCATCTTGATGTCACTAATTGTCGCAATGCTTCGCACAAACAGGTTTACCCGGACAATGGCCGGCCCATCTAAGGGCAAAAACAATACAGCTCCCTTTTAGTGAATCAGCATTTCTGATGGCTTACATACTCTACTGGAATGTGCCCGACATTATCTTTTACCGCGCTTGTCGTCTATTTATTCAACCGGTTCCACCGAGTCTCGATGCGATTCAGGGCTGTTCGAGAGACAGGTGCGAAACGCGATCGAGAGAGTGAGTCGGTTTTCAAATCAGTTACGTCGACACGATGATTTGAGATTCGATTCACGCGAGTACTGTCAGAATCGAGGGATGATACCA
>NW_017305485.1:3196134-3203425 GCF_001594115.1 Trachymyrmex septentrionalis
TCGAACGACACGATTGAGATTCGATTCACGCGAGTACTGTCAGAATCGAGGGATGATACCATTCTGTAATCGTTTTCACCTCTATTTTCCTCGAGGACCGTCTACAGAGATTAACACGGGGATCACGTATTTATTGGGATGACACCTCAAGAATTCAGGACGAAAAAAACCGTGGAGTCATGGGAAAAGATTGGCGCAAAGTATAGCGATTCATAAAAACTGTTTGAAAGAAATTGTTCGGGAAAGAAAATCCTCCGGAAAGGAAAAAAAAAAAAAGAAAAAACCGGAGTAGCGGCGCTGTCGTCGAGGAAAATTGTGTAAGTGTCCTTTTCCTGTCGTCACCTAATTACGGTGCGATAACAAATTGCGAGATCGTGACTCACGTGAATTACATACCTGAGCACGACTCTCGCGTGCGGACTTTAATCTGGAGCATTATTTAAGCGCCTCAATCGATTCACGTATCTCACGGCATACATCTCGTGATAATAAATGTTTTCGTTCACCTCTCTCGTGACAGCTCGATGAGAAATGCAATGCGGTGCGCAGATTATCAAGTAAATGCTGTGAGATATGTGTATTATCTTGCGTAATATGCTAATTATTGCTTATTTAATACACTCAAACGCGTGCGATGTGCGTGTAAGAATTCGAAAAAAAAAAAAAGATTCGCGACATTATTATATTCGTGAAAAGTGCTTCAAGCGTTTCTTCCGTCGGCTGTCACAGTGCGGCTGAACTTGCTCGCGTGAAATTATTCCGAGTGCCAAGCAGTACGTGTGCATCTCGCTTTGTAGAGTGCTTAGCGAGGGATGAAGATTGCGAGGTGATAATTATCAGCGCGCGACTGACTTAGGATTGCCATCCGTTCTCTTCTCCCCACAGTCCTCTTTTTTTTTTTTTATAGGATGTCCGAGATAATTTTCCAAAGGCGTCCGAAATAATTACGAGCGTTTAGGATTTCAGGGAATCTTCGAAATATTTATTGCTTTGGCTCCGAGCTAATCTCCGATCTACAAACAAGGTTTAAGAGTCCATCTAGACAAACTTACATAACTACATAAATGTATGCGTAAAGAAAATTATTCAATCGTACGTAAATCTTTACAATAGAAATGTGATTGGATAATTTTCTTTACGCATACATTTATACGCTCTGCAAGATTGTCTAGATAGACCCTGAGCCGTAAGAAATTGACCCGTCACAGTCGAATGTGAGGAAATAATCGACTGTGATTGGTCAATTTGTTGCGGCTTAAGGCTTTTACGGTAAACTTAGGGCCGGAACACAGACTTTTGCATAATGCGTAATGCATAATGTATAAGGAGATCAATCAATCAGAATCCGTTTCGTGGAAAGGAAGAGTTCTGATTGGGAGGTTCTCTTTTGTTTTATGCGTAAAGCAGCATCTACAGTGAGATTTTAAGGCATAAAACTCGAGCTTTAAGCCTTAAGCCGTAGGAAATTGATCAATCATAGGGTAGTATTGATAATCAGATCTTATATTCAAGACCGTCTTAAACACAGTCTCAAGAAGTCACGAACCAATCAGAGGGCCGTGTTAGCGGGCATTACTTAAGAAACTACTTGTCTTACTAAATAAATTACTTGAGTTTCGAAAAAAAAACCAATTATGAATACCGCCCATAATCGATGACTTTCCTCACATTCGACTGATCGATCAACTTTACAAGGCTGAAATTTTACGCCTCAAAATTTCACTGCAGACGCCTTTACTTTATGTAAAGATCCGCGCTCACGTTCTTAGAAATTGACTGTTCCAATTTTACTAACTTATATTCCTGTACGCATCTAGAGTTGCAAGTGAAATGTCAGAGGTTTTTGTAGCCTGTAAGTTTCGCAAATTTCAACGTGGCAACCTTTTAGACTGACTTATTTATACGCGACTCTCTAATGTCATCTCTCGTCTAATGCAGACATTTCTCCATACCGAGATTTCGTATTTAGTGCCGTCATCCCCATCGGGTCCACGTGACGGGTGTACAACACAAAATCCGGTCGCGGCCTGCCAAATCCGGCCACGTATAAATCCCATAACTGCATTCGACGGCATGCCGATCGCGAGCCAGGGACTCCAGCCAAATCGATGCTGCGTGTATGTTTCTCCCTCTCTCTCTCTCCCTCTCTCTCTCTCTCTCTCTCTCTCTCTCTCATCCTCGTATCGCATCTACGTGACTCTCTTCCCATTATATGTGTTAACACCTGTTCCGGCAGGCAGCCGCGCTCTCACTCTTCACCCGTTAACCTTCGATTGTAGAACAACGATCGAGCCGTAATGCAAACACGAACGTATGTAAATATGTACGTACGTTTTGCTATCGCGTCTCAATTAATTCGATTTTTGTTTGGTTAATGTTTACCGCCCTCAACGCACATCTTATCCTCCCTGTTTGTTCAATCGAAGGCACTCGAGCTATCTTTTACCACTTTACGAAATCAATCAGTGTTGAGAAGATTACTTTAATCACGCAAAATATATATATATATATATAGCGCAAAAATGAAGCGAAATAAAAATAGAAGTCTCTTAAAAAAAAAAAAAAAAAAAGCAATATCGTTTTTGCAAAATACGCCGCGTTCAATTTCACGTTAATTAATGCGTTAAAACTGTTCGAAATCCGCCCGCTCTATAAAGAGTTAATTGATAAATAACGTGTGTACAAATCAACTTCTAACGCAACTTTATACAAAAGTTTTCGTTCAATCCACCAAATAACATAGTATGAGCCCTTGATGGCTCGTTAAGAATGATATTCAATCTTCATTCATTATTTTAACCTCGATGCAAAATTTCATTTGTACACGACAATATTCGCCTGTTTCCTTGGCATTCCATCCATTTCGTGCATTTATACGTGCATGATTGGCGTATCTAGATCAGCTTTATACGGATTTGATTGAAAAGACGAATTCCTTCTCTCCCACTGTAACGAACTTAACCCGTATGACAGACTGGCGTGATTAATTACCTCGGTAGTTCATAATTCGGCAACAAAATTCCCTTCAGTTCTTGTAGCATTCACGCCCGCGTGAATTTCCCTCCTCTTTTTTTTCATCCCTGTTTCAGTTATGAATCTTCTTCAAGTCACTTACGCTCGTTACCGCCATATATATACAGTAGTTGGTATTCAGCCCAGATTTGCAGATCGTTTTACAGGCGGAAGAGGGGAGTTGCGCGTAAGATACAGTTAATTCGCAACCACAAAGGATACTGGTGTGTGGATAGCACAGTATTCTCCCTAATATGGTGACCCATTGTGCTCACCCCGAACTAGATCCTATCTCGGCAACTGGCGTTTAAACAACAACATTTCCCTGCTATGCATCGTTGTTCGCTTATTGTTAGCTCAATTTTTGTAAGACGAGCCAAGAGTGCGTTGCCTTTTTGGCGCGATCGCAGAAACGTGTCACGAGAAAAACTAATCGAAGTAGTTTTACGATTTATTTGTTTGGATCGGGTATTTCAAATATTTGCGTTTCGTCGCTCGCGTTATAGAGCAAGAATTTTTCATGATCGAAATAATAATAATAACCGAACGTATAATAATAATAAACAATAATCGATTCTTTCGTGAAAGAATTGAAGGATCCGTTTAATTGTCTAATTTTTAAGCGGAAAAACTTGAAGAGACGCTCAATGCTAAAAAAAAAAATGAAATAAAATTAGTATTTTAATTTTCCAACACAAGTTCTGTTCAGGAGAACCAACTCAAACTTTATTAATCTAACTTAGCGGATGCGCGAAATCTTGGGCGACTTTATGTAATTTGACGCTTCGTTCTCCTAAACGAAGACGAAGCCTTTTCTTCCTTTTTCTATTCGAATTTCCTAAATCAATTACCCTCGCGTGATTATGAGACCAGGAGAGTATGTAAAATGCCTTCGCGTGTACAATTATTCTTTCCTTTACTTGACCACGCAGTTAAAGTATTAATAATGAGTTCCTGTCCGCCCTCCTGCTGCAAATAAATCGGGTAACTAACACATTAGGCGAAAGATTAAACGACAACAGTTCATCAAGATTGTAATATAAATAAATCGACTGCGCCGGCGGCAATTGTGTTTGATCGATATTGGGACCACGTCACTCATTACGTCACATATTACATAATATTACAGAATGTTACTTGTAACCCGAACGCAAATATAAATTCCGCAGACCCGCGAATTGCAGATCTATCGTTGCCAAGCGCCACACCAAAGATTTAGATAGAAACACATAATTTTCGGATGACCCATTTCCATTTCTTTAGCTCCAAAAAAAAGTCAAACTTTACGTTATCACGACATCAACGCGCGTTTTATCGCGTACGAGGGATCACATATATGTGTAACAACTTGAAAATTGAACGAAAAATTGCAGAGGTGCTTTTTTTTTAGGAGGGCTGTGTTTTCCCACTATTTAATAGTCAAAAACGGAAAAACTGCAAAAGCTGCAATATTAATAATTCTGAGTTATAGAATCATAACTGAAATATATAATCCCATGTCAATGCATTGATATAGATGTTGCGAGTGTACTGTTTGAGAGATCAGGAAGTTTATACGTAATATATAGTATTTGTCAAATTTGAATGATTTAATTGTAGAATTTATAGAAGCAGCGTATTACGAGAATGGAAAAAAAAAGAAAAAAAAATACATCATCTCACTCCTCGATTGATAGCGAAGGAGAATGACGATCGAGAGTGACGCCGGACTTGAACGCGTCATACACGGCGTGTTTACGGCTCTCATGGTCGATTAACTTCACGCGACGTCATCGACGGTAAACCGACCATGATTACGGATGGGGTGAAATTACAAATGCGCGATCGATCGATCGAAGGACACTATGACTATCTCCAAATTACGCCCGGAAGGGCACGGGTTCTAGGACGGATACTCGGCAGCGTATTAATATCCATCGCATCGCATCGCATCACATTGCATCGTATCGTATCACGTCGCATCGCATCGCATCGCATCGCATCGCATCGCATCGCATCGCATCGCATCGCATCGCCTCGGGTGCTCAATCTTGAAACGATGTACTTTTCCCAGCCATCCAGAAGTGGCAGCCGGAAACGAACTTCTATGAATTTTCACCTTTCCATCCGCACACACTCGGCGATAGTAAAAACTCAGCGAGCGAACGCGCACTATCACGGCTGATACTCGAGCGATAAAATTAACGAGTATTCGTTTAGCTTCCGAGACACGCGATCCGACTTAGCGTCACTCCAGCTCGGATAACAGCCGGACGCGAAAGGATCCCGAAGACTCGCAGGGAAAGTGATTAAAGGCCTCTTATTATCGCGTGACACGCCTATAAACGGGTGATAAAAAAATCACATAAATCGAATTTTCTTCCGAGTTTTAACGTGATATATATATACAGATATAGTATGGATGTGCCTGCAGTAGAAATCCGACGCGTGCTTAGAGAATATTCCGACGATCGTATTCGTTTAACTGCGACGTGTAATTGCGCTCTCAGTGCGATTTATTTAATCTCTCTTTCACACCTGCTTGCAAGGAGGATACAATTCTATCGTAACTTCAATTCTAAGCTCGGCAATGTCGATTACGTCGTCGTCTCTTAAGATTCGTTGCAGCTATATACTTTTTCTCAAATGTTTCACCTGTAAATTATCTTTTGTTTTATAAACAATAAATACTAAAAAGTATTATTACGTAGTATTATTTAGAGTCTTTTCATTATAATTGGAAATACCTTCCAAAATTGTAAGATGAAAATATGTTTCTCTTATTTCGATTTAGCCTTTCAACACACAAACAAACGTCATGTGTTATCGAATTTGGCAAAGAAAAAAAATTGAGAAAGACAATTTTACGCGACGAAGGAAAATTTCGGATATTGCAACAACGAAATATTGTAAATATACAGAAAGATGAAGTTTTGCTAATTATCTTTAGCAAGCGATTTAATTCCGATTTATATGCTTGCTTGAAAATTTGGTCTAATTATCTTGAATTTATTAACTTAAGAAAATAGTCGATTTGTCGATACGAGACAACGTTCGCACTTCTAGAGCTCTAGATTTACAAGAGCAGCAATTCTTTCATCTTTGAGGATGCCGACAACTTTCTTATCAGCTATTTCGATTTTGACCTAATCGTCTATCGTCCAAGTAAATAATAAATAATAAGTAAGCTTAGTAAATAAGCTAATAAATAAGCTTACAATTAATAATTTTTTAATACATGGTTAAGTGAAAAATGACAGACTTTTGCGCTACTTTTTGTAAATCTAAAGCTCTACATATTTCTCTATGATCTTATTTATCACGAGTCAAAAGTACTCTGTATACTCTGAATTACCTTCCGTTCGACCCGCTGATTGCAGAAATCGCGATAGGAATCGCGACTCAGGATTGCAGTGCAATCGATATCGACGAAATTCCACCCGCGATCCATTCGTCGCGTTAGGTAGCTCGAAATTGCAAAAAAGGGATACTTCTTGCATGTAATGTGGAGGAGATTGGAAGACGATTTTTATCGTATGAAATTTGTATCCTTTTTTTATTAGAAAATTAGATCATTCTATGTTTAAACGCGGTGTATAATTAAAATTTACGTAAACCATTTTTTTTCCTCGTGCTCTATTATATATAAGTATCTGATTTATCGAAATCTCATATATATGAAGTTATTATCTATGCATTATAATAATGCATAGATAATAACTTCGTATGTATGAGATTTTGATTTCGATAAATCGATATGTTATAATCATATGTTATCATAACAACACGTAGAATCACATTCTAATTAAGAAAAATTTACCACAAATCTCCCAATTTGCTCGCCCATTTTTGCCGAGTTATTAACAAGAGGAAGTATATATCGCGCGAAGGGAAGAAATAATATACGATGCATCCAAGAGTTGCAAGAATATAATGGGTCTGTAGTTTTATTTCTGTACCAAATTGCGCTAGAACTCTCTCGCTTTCGCCAAATATCAATCATATATTACCTATCTAACTTTAAGTTCCAAAAGTGTATACTAGTTCAGCCACTGAAAACAGACCTAATATCGCGAATAATGCTCAGTAAGTCTCGGGACTTCTCGAGACCGATCGTGGTTCGTTCGCGAACGTAACGCCGTTCACATTCACGAAGTTTATGAAGAAATTTCTCACCGTTCGGTACGCATTCACTCGGTATGGACGTGCGGAAAATTCTCGCAATTCATCTCGCTCGCTTATTATACATACATGCATATATGTATATATATCATCAATATATGACTGTATATATATATAT
>NW_017305485.1:3203525-3205886 GCF_001594115.1 Trachymyrmex septentrionalis
TATATATATATATATATATACACACACACACATACACACACACACATATATATATATATATGTGTATATATATAATACATATATTTCAATATATATACTTATATATATGTGACGTGATTGTCAATGAACTCGCGCGCTCGTCGTCTGCGTCGCATTAACGACGACGTAGATCGTATTTGTATCGCGCATTCAATTCTCCGCACTCGACGAAGCTTTAACCCTTTCTCGCCAGAAAGTGCGGTGTATATATATCTCTCCGTTGCCCCGTTCATGTATCTCTGTTTTTTCCTTTCCGCTTTATTTCTTTGTTTCCACCCTACGTTCACATTTCTCGGCTGATTCGCCGCGAGATGTCGGTATAAAAATTACGGTACATGGTGAGGATGGGCAGAAGGAGTAAACAAGGACTCACAAATTGCTATATTCACCTGTTCCGTTCTCCCCGCTCGGCCGGATGCGCGCATCGTATCGGCCTGGTCCTAGGATGTTGTCGAGCACTTGCTTCTCTTTCTCCCGAAAGTTCACTTTTGGCTGCGTACATCTGGAAAAATGTACCAACGATGTCGTCGGTATTACAAAAAGAAAAAGAAATCTAATTTCCGAAGAGAAAATTTCTCAATGCCCTAATTTTCTCGCCATAAAGAAATTATAAAAATATACAGCGATAATAATTGTAGCGGTATTAAAGATAAAAATATATAATAATAACAATTGTAACAGTTAAATATACAATAATAATAGGTAATGACAGTTCTGTTGAAGTATTTCAAAATTTAGCTAGATATATATATGGATCTGAAAGTAATTTGATTGGATTCTAAAAATAATTATGTAGGACGTCCAAATAGATAGGTAGAAAGTTAAAAACGTGTTATTCATGCTTGAGTTTCTTGTATAATTATTTTGATGAATCCAGAGAACTATTTTCGAAACTGTATCTACGTAAATTGTCAGATATTTTTAAAAAAATCATTATTTCCATGTAGAGGATATATTTCTTTCTGTCCTTTTTTTAAAAAGTTTGTGTCAAATTTATTTATAACTTTATCGTATTTCTAATCGTAATGTACGTATTTTAATGTATGTATCTTGTATAAATCGTACATGTAATATATATATGTATATATACTTCATGTATGCATTCAGAATCTTTAAATATCTTTTGTTATTACACGGCACATAAAGATATAAATAAAATTCTATCCCGAATTTTGATGCAAATTATACAATAAAACACATTTAAAGTGGTTTTTAAAAAATACACACTTGGCAAAAATACAAAATCGTTCTTCCAAACATTTTTATATTATTTCTCAAATTCTGTTTCGTTCAATTCTGCTCGCGCGATAAAATTTCGAAAGTGACACACGTCGGTCCGCTCCATAAACGTTCCTTCCTTATAAGCTTTTATGCATCATAACAATAATCCCGAGTGGGTCAATAACATATATCTTTACGAGCCACAGCGTTCTTTCTCAGGATTATGTTTCCATCGCTAGAAACCCTCTCGCGAAATCTTGACTTGACGTCGTTCCAAAAAAGCGTATAACTGTTTTATTATTAATTCAGACGACATATAACACAGTTAACTGCGTACGAACCAAATTTGCATGAAGCAACTACCAGCGACAACAATTTGACACACTCGTCGATGAAACAACTTACCTCGATGGATGCAGCAGCACCGCTAGTAACACCAGTAATAGTGGTACTCCAGGCCACATTGCGCCGGCCTGAAAGCAAACAAGATGCACACACCTTCAGAAAAATTCTGCGGCGAGCTGCGGAACGCGAATCCCTACGCGGATTCGCATTAGCGATGATTAAACTTATATCTATCACACACACCGCGCCGATGCAATCTACTGTAATTTCTCCCCTGCGATCCGTAATATCTCATCTTTATTTAGACTCATATTTATTTACTTTATCGACATTGGGCCAGGCAAAAGCAGACGACGCGTCTGCTTTTTCCTCGCGGATCACGAAAATCTCCGCGCGTTTAGAATTACATATCTATTTCGCTAGTTGCCATTGATTTTAATTGCCGCCGACGCCAACTCGACTGATGTTGTTTCCAAACTAAACCGACATAATTGCGATATCGCACGCGCGATATTTAATAGCAGAGGAGCCGAAGTACAAAGCCCTGGATGCTTCCATTTACCATGTCTCACCAACTTCCCGATGATTGATTGAATTAAGACGACGTGTGTACGTCTGTGTATGTGTGTGTGTGTGTGTGTGTGTGAAGATCAAAGCGTAGAGAAGCACCAGTCTTTATGCGTACCGCACGAGAGTATCAACTGTCTCACGAGATTAAGTTGATTATACGTGCAGAAGGAAATACACACGTTCCCT
>NW_017305485.1:3205986-3211308 GCF_001594115.1 Trachymyrmex septentrionalis
GTACGCCTTTATGCGTACCGCACAAGAGTATCAACGAGATTAAGTTGATTATACGTGCAGAAGGAAATACACACGTTCCCTCTCTATATACGAGTATAGATATCACAACTTGAGTTTCAACGTAAAGAAGAATTGGAGCGATACCAAACGCTGTTCGTGGATTACTGAGAGGGTGTCGGACGGTGAATTCTCTTCGAGGTTCCCGTCCGCGAATGACAGGTTCTATATATTCGCCCATCCATCTCGCTTATCTCATTCGAGGAGGTAACTCAATGATAATTGCGAATTGGATGACCGCCCCGACCGTGAATTGAGGTAGAAGCCTGTAGAGATGGTCGCGTTGTATTAAGAATTGAATAGGTGCCAAGACGCACACGTGGCCTATTTTTGTCGGGGAAACGTGGAATTTTGAAGTGAGCGAATTGAGCGATCATGTGGGAAATCTCGTGAACGCACGTGTCTGTTTTATAACTTAAGCTGCAATTCTGAGCAAAATTCTGTTGCAACGCGAAATATATAGCGGCTGAAAAGTCTACAAATAGCTGCGTAATGAGAATTCCTAGAGAATTACGAGTGTCCGAAGCTAGCGCGAAACATGGTAGATGCCCCCGAGCGACGTCCGTCGGCAATATTGCCGGGTAACCCGAAAGTTTCGAGTACTGTGACCCAAACCCGACCCGCGTTACAGCCGACCCGACCCCGAGCTAGAAGCCGAGATATCCGCAGATTCCAAGTACTTGAGAGACCTTAATCGTCTGTTTGAATGCTTCGCGGTCAATTTCTCTCTCCTGCTCCTCTTTCACCTATGCATTATTGTTGTCGAGATATGCGCATAATTTTAAATTTTAATTAAAAAATTATCTATACATTCGCAAAGAGAGGATACTAGAGTATCATCCCATGCAAGTATTCTTACCTAAGCAAAGATTTACCTCAATTTAAATACTTATTTTTAAATGGCGTGACTATCTCGAAACTGAGAGAATTAAACCTGCAAATGAATCTTGCGCAAATATTTGCGCAAGATTCATTTGCGGGTCGCGTATGTTCGACATTTTAATCTTTGCTATATAATATTTTATAATTTCCTTCCGTCGTAGAATACTACCCTGTTTGCTGTATGAATCATTGGTAATTGACGGAAGCGATGAAGTACGCCAACGCGAAAATCATTTTGACGGACTTTATTCCGGATGGTAACAGACGAGAGGAAAATGATCATCACGTGAAGGCGTGATTGCAGTTAACGAGCGTCCGTACGCGAACGGCAAACAAGTGAGCGGACAAGTACGTAATAAGAGGTCCTTTTTAGTATCAGCAATGTCAGTGTCGTTCGCGGCATAGGGGAAGAGACGAGAGTCACCCTTATCGACACGCAATATCTTTGTTCGTTATTAAATTACACTCGATCTGCTAACACGTATCATTAATGAATCAGTACTTTCTCAGCGGACACTGTAACGATGAACGGTTTCTGCTAATTTTAAATTTTATAAATATATACGTATTGATAAATACATACTCTCTAAATTTTAATCAGTGAATAGTCACTAATTACCCAGTGGCATACTTGATAATACTGGATATAATCAGTGAAGTAAAAAGTTCAACTGAAAAAGGATGAATGTTTGAGCATTACAATTGAAATATCGATATTTGCACGTTAATTTCAATCATCTAATATTATATTCATTGAACTTATAACTAAAATAAGATTAGTTAGATCACATAATAAGGATTAGATAGCTTAGGGGTCTCACATTTTATTCACTGATCACTTGGCACTGATATCAGTGCTCAGCTCCACTGATTCAGATTTAGAGAGTAAACGTTTTAAGTATTACGAAATTGATCGACTTATCGCCCAGAACAACGCGTGTAAGGCCAGTGAAATTCGACCAATGAGGACGAAAGAATTTTAGCTCCTATTATTTTGATTGACCAAATTCAATCTTTCAATCTCAATCATCAATGCGTAATCTGATTCCAACCTAATGCGGGGTCTACAACAGAAGTAGCGGTCGTAGAGTCTTAAGTCGTAAAAAATTAACCAATCACAGTCGAATATGAGAAGAATAATTGACTATGATTGGTCAATTTTCTACGATCCTACGACCGCTACGACTTCTATTCTGTAGACTCCATATAAGAGGGTCAGCACACATTTTCCGTAACAGTAAGACATAAAAGTTAGTCAATCAGAGCTTTTGTTTTTAAAAATTCTTGACTGTGATTCGTTAATTCTTATGATTACTTATGATTACGACAAGTGTGTAGCTCTAAGGCCAGAATCAGACTACGTATTGAAGATTGAGATTGAAGATTCAAGATTGAAATTTTAACCAATAAGAAAAAAGGAATTTTAACTCTTGTTGTTTTTATTGGTCAAATTTTAACCTTTCAATCTTCAATGCGCAATCTGGCTCCGACCTAAGTGCCGAAACACAAGAGGAGTAGTAAGCCGTCAAGTCGTAAGATATTAGCCAATCACAATCGAATATAAAAATAATCGACTACGATTGGTTGATTTCTTATGACTTAAAACTTACCGCACCTATTATGTTTCAGGATTAACGCGATGACTATTGAGAGATTCTATAACAAAGTCTGATCGCGAGATGACAAATTTTGAGTGACCCGTCATTTTTGTTAAGTTTAGTAAGTTGAATAAGATAGTATAAGTCAGAATGATTAAAATAGAATGAGTAAGGTAGTATAAGTTAAAATAAGATAATATAAAAGAGAGAGAGAGAGAGAGAGAGAGAGAGAGAGAGAAAGCATGTATATTCTTCTATCTTACTCTTGTTTTGACAAAATTGCTCTTATAAGGTCTCTAGCGTCTATGATAGAGTAGTGAGTCTTAAGAAATTGACCAAACGATTATTCTCCTAGCATTCGATTGTGATTGGTCAATTTCTCACGACTTAAGGTTTACTACCCTACTGTAGACGGCGTTGAGAAAGAAAATTCCAAGGTAGAGTCGTATTCTCGAGGTGGACTCGCGCGAAAGAACGAGTGAGCTACGAATCGTGAAACTTGCTGCAATCTGTGTATAAAAATAAATGTTTCCCAATTGTGTTCCGAGTATCAGTCCCAAGAGTTACGCGCGAGTGTATTAAGAATATCGATCTCTTTTGGAGATCTAATAGACCCTATCTTCATACCGAAGCTACATGAATAGACCACGCGGACACTATAACTCATAATTTAGGTACGGCGCTGACAAATGGTGACAAAGAAGAAGAGCGCGTGTGGGTAGGTTACCGAAGAGGGGAAGGCAAGCGATTTACGACACATACTCTCTCCTCCACGAGCTAGTTTGCCATCTGTATTTCCATCTCTTTCATCATTATTGCAGAGTAATGCCCTGAACGAATACGAGGATTTCGTCCGCGACAGATTAGCTTATCGTGCAAAATCATGGATCAACGTGATCAGTCATCGATTGGTAAAAGCCAATTTAATGGAGGGTAAATAAAGCGCTCGAAAATGCATCTGCGCCGTAGTTTAATGGCATCATATATTTGACACGTCCCTGCAATTTATCAATCTTGATGCAACCTTAATGGCAAAATGTACATACGTCATGCTTATCGTTACGCAAAATCCGACGGAAAACGGAATTAGCATAGAGCGCGTGATAAAAATCTAAATATTTGTAGCCTGTCCCGCAACATTATTGCACAAATCAATTATCTCTAAACGTCTTTCTTTCTTTGTTCTTCTTCTCCCTTTCTCTTGACTTTATCGATTTACTTTTACAGATACAAATAAGGGAATGATCATCACCCACACCGAGATATTCATTATATTTCAATAAATATATTTGAAAACCTTTTACACTATATAATATATGTACATTTAACCGCTAAATTACGCGTTAGATTAGGCGTAACGACACGGTGACAAATCGAGATGTTGTTGCATGACGAAGAGATGCAGTTTTCTGGTCGCACAATCTTTGACAATGTCCAGCGATTGACCCATCAATTTGTTCGTCCGCGTATTCCGTTACATTCGTATCTGCGATCCGTCTTTCCGTTCTGCCAATTGCCCATATTTATCTGTCCGTCCCGTCCGTTTCGGCGTTGCCGTCGATCCGCCCATCGGGTCCATCGGTCCATCTATCAACCCTCTGCCCGTCCATCCCGTGTCACCCGCCGAGAACTGAATGCGTGCGTGCGTACATGCGTGCGTGCGTGCGTGCATACTTATCCAATCTATCCGCCAATCTATTCAACTTGTTCGCGAGCCTTCTCTCTCTCTCTCTCTCTCTCGCTCTCTCTCTCGCCCCCCTCTCTCTCTCTCTCGCTCTCTCCCTTATTTTATCTACCTGTTTATCTATCTTTCGCAATCGTTTGCTTTCTTCGCGCTCCCACTTGGATCTTGACACGCCGCCTCGATCGACCTACAGAACGACCTATCGCGCGCCCGTTCAACTCGTTCTCCACTCCCGAGACGAGTCCCACGAGAGTCCCGGGAATTCCCCGAGACGTGTGGTTCTCTCGTGCGGACGTCGCGCCGCGAGATCCGGAAGGAGGTTCGCGCGCGCTCGCGGCCAACGGCACGCAGCCGTCAAAGTCGGGATAGAATGGAAGCTGTCGCTGGACCCTTACCTGGAGAGGCTGACAATCCTAGATGCTGGACACCCCGCAGCTACGCTCGATTACTGGCATAGCGTGGCTCTTCTTCGGCACGACACTCTGACAGGCCGCCGAACTCTCTCCCTCTCTCTCTCTCTCTCTCTTTCTTTCTCTCTCTATCTATCTAACTATCTCTCTCCTCTCTCTCTCTCTTTCTCTCTCTCTCTCTCTCTCTATCTCTCTCTCGCTCGACTCGTAAAGTGTCCTACCTCGTGAGGTTCGTCTCCTGGACTGCCACCGTGGAGAAAGCTACATGCACCCATACCTACTACCTGGTTGCTAGCGCTATTGATCCAGGACCCCCAGACTCCCAACCGACCCACGCAGACGCCTCGCGTTGCTGCGTCGCTTTAGCAACGTGACGTCATTCACCGCCCCGCGACGCCCAGCCCGCCGCCAGGATTTTCTATACATCTTTCGCCTCTCTCTCGCAAACCTTTCCAGCGCTGCTGCCGCCACCGCAGCTGCGGCCGCTACCACCACCGCTACCGACGACGACGACGACGTCGGCGCCACCGGTTCCTCTGGGTCCCAACATCCCTGTGTACCACACAACATCACGTCACCGATCTCGCCACGAACGCCCGATTTCAACGAACTACGTACATGTATATAGCGCCATTGATAAAATGAAATCTCTCTCTCTCTCTCTCTCTCTTTCTCTCTCTCTCTCTCTCTC
>NW_017305485.1:3211408-3219155 GCF_001594115.1 Trachymyrmex septentrionalis
ATGCGAAAATTACTCTGTTTTTTAGAATTATATTATCGATCGTAAAATCATTAATCTCTTTCATGAGAAATCTGAGCATGATATTAAATTCGATCGAGTGCCTTTCGTTTCGTTCGAATGTCAAGGGATGTTCATTTATTTGAGAATGTTAATGCCGTTCTTGATACTGTTGTTTGTATGATCAGCAATAAACTGGTCAAACCTGAACTGGACCATTTCCAGCCATCGACATATACCTAGATACAAGGCGTTCGTTTGCCCCCAGTTCTCACCCTCGAGCTAACAGGAGGTGTGAAAATCTGTAACGAGAGACCAAACACGAATTCACGCCTATAATGAACGCACATCTAGAAATCTCTCCTTGAAGCTGCTCCTCTTTCGCACATTATGTAATTTAGTATAATAATGATTTCTTTTAAGTGTTCGTTTAATTACATTAAAAACATTAAGTAATAGTAATAATAAGAAATATTAATGAAAAATAATAACTTCCGTAAAGAAAAATTAGCAATATAATTATGCAAAAAACAATCTTTCTCTCTATTATTATTACATTTTTCTATTAATCCAGATGTATATCTTTCTGTATAAACGCCGAGTTTCGTGCAACTCGGAACGGAATTACGTAAAAATACATGAGGTGTCCCAGATTTTTGCCACGCGATTCTTGATCGAGTTTCGGTCCTTGAACGAGTAGACACGCGTTCTTAACGAAAATTTATATCGGTGCACCTAGATTATCCTTTCCTCAGCGAAAACTTGCATCATGGCATCTACATTATCAAAGTGTCAGAAGTCATTTTATTCTACGTCGCGTGCTAACTGGCGAGTTGGGAGCTCGGGGCCAAGATTAAATGTCCAAAGCGCGTTTCTCTTAAATACACGCGATAACCTTTCGAAATTACACAGACACGTCAACATTCACCCCACGTGATATTTTCATTATTTTCACAAAGTGATATCTATCGTATTACGATGTATCATATCGTAAAGACAATATACGATAAAAAATTCCGATAATTGTGCTATTGTTATCTATCTTTTTTCAGAAGCCCAAGGTACGAGAAGTCGGTCATTTATTGTCTTGCCTATCGATACAAAGAAAGAAGGGGAAAAAAGACAGAAAGCTAGCGGAATGCAACGATTAACCTTTTGTTACGAAGAACCATTATACGTAATGGCATTCGTATGTTCATTATGTACAAAAAATCAGTGCAACTGCTCAAAAATTTTCCATCTAATTGTAAGATAATGCAAGGTAATAACAGTAACGCAATCATCACACGACATAAACATCTAATGTTATCGGTCTACGATAATAATACACGCAAGTGTTAATTACCCAAGTATTAATTATAAGTGTTATTATTATATCAGTGTCTATACTTAAATCTAGTGTTATTGAAAAAACACTGGAAAAAATTGAAATTTTTTCAAAGTGGCTTACCAATACAAAATGTAAATAAAAGGGAGCATTCAACACCGCAACACTAGATGTCTTAAGCGGAAGTGATGTATTTAAAATTATAATATAACGTACATGTTTCGGTCAAGATTTGACCATCATCAGAAACATACAAAAATAAAGATGTCAAAAATAAAAACATAAAATTAAACAATAAAAGCTAGTCAGAAAAGATTGTAAAACGATTTTCAATTCGCTTATGATGCGAGATAACAGAGTAATTTGACAAAACTTTGAAGTTGAACATTATTTAATTGCTAATGAATTATTTTCTATTACACTGGAAAGATATTGGAACAACAAGAAACTGCATTTTCCAACATACATTACTTATAATCGCGAGATTTCTTACACGAATGTGTTGTTCGCTGTAATTATCAGTATCCCCTCCTAGTACTAAATAAGGAAAACCTTATTAATTACGTTACTTTGCGGATTCATCATCCGTATCTAAGTACAACTGTATTCAGGAACATTCAGATAAAAGTAAAGATAAAAGTCGCGATCACGTACTCTCAGTATGAAATTTACATTCACGATTACAACTGATCGAGTGATAATATTATGAAGAGAACACGGTTCAGAAAACAGATATCTGAGCGATGATGAAAAATTCTGTTGCGTGCTCATTTCTTTCTATTTTTTTTTCTAATTATATATCAATATCGTTTATCAGTATTACAAGGCAGAGACAAGCGAACCAATTTTTGTTTGATGTGAAAGGAGCAAAGTGGTTCGACCGGAAATGACACGTGTCGATAGAAGGGATCGTTGAGTCTACGGAAGTGAGATACGCGCGCCAGTGCAAGATTGTTCGATTACACTCGACTGTAAGTACATGTTTTGTCCCAATTGACGAGGTGTTACATGAGTGCGTAATATACCGTGAACATGTTGCTTTCAATTCTATTGTTGTGCTCGAGCACGACTGTACGGACAATAAATGGTTTCAACGTGCAGAGAATCTAAGTACTTCTTTCTTATTTCATTACTTTAATTTTATCACTTTATCGTTAGATTTATCTAAATACATGAGACACTCTGTGAATATGCAGCGGGATATATACATCGAGAGAAGAGAATGTACAAGAGAATGTACCATATTTTAATAAATATTTATTTATACGTAATACTAGCTAAATATTTATTAAATGTGAACATATATTTATTTAGTACAAGAACTATTACAAAATTTTTAGTACTTATTTTCAAAAAAATATTAAGAATTTGATAAAAATTTTACAGATTGTTCCATTATATCCGAGTGTCTATTAACGAATTTGATTGGAGACACTCAGTGCGCAGTGATGCACATTAAAGCCATCGTACACAAATTAACGTAAAAATATGTGTTTAAAATAAATATAACAGCAGATTACAGAAACCATGAAATCCTTAATATATTTAATTGTGCTTTTAAATAAAATATGCATTTTATAATTTCAAATTTTTACATTTTACTTTTACGCAGATTAAATCAGTGTGTATAATGGCTTTAAAATGGACTTGTACGTTCAACTGAATTCGCTATATGTAAAATTTGAGCACAATTCTTTTATTGGTTTAAAAATTGTTTAATTTTTTGCTTATTTTTATTCTTGTGAAAATCTTCTCTCTCGCATTTTATAATATTTATCTGCAAATTTCATGAGAAAGTAATATAAGAATTAAATCAAATATTACACATATATACTAACAAAACAATAATAAATATCTGTGCAAAAGTTTATTTGAATCCATTTCCTCGTTTAAAAGTTATTGACCTGCAGTAAAAAATATATTATATTTGGTTTATTTTACTGCATAAAACTTTTATAAGCAATTATCTATTGCTTTGTTTGCAGTTGGCAGAACATATTTCAAAATTTTTTTAATGGAATTGGCTGATTTAGCTAATTTTTGCTGATTGTGGCTGATTTTTGGCCGATTATTTGATACATTTTTACCTAATATTGTTATGGACAAAACATTATTAATTTAATTTAACTATCATTTTTTATTTAATAAATAAATATTTACCATAAAATAAATGTTAAGTTAGTACTATATATAATATATTCAAATAAATATTTATTAAAACATAGCATGTTTTTCTCAGTATATGCTATGAAAACAACTTCTCGTTTTAAATAACAAAGAAAGATAGGATAAAAATGGATTAATTTGCATAACTGTGAAATGTATCCTACATCATATTACATTACATTCTACATTTATAATCAATACACTTTAACAATATACATATTGTAAACAAATTTATTGGCTAGTATATTTATAAAAATCATTTTTTAATAAAATTTTTGAACATTGTCGAATTTTATACAGAAGGATGTGGCCGACAAGGCGCATTGCTTTAAAAAAATCGCAATAAAGACCAAAATTAAGTCAATATATGTATTTTTTAATTCAGACGATGAATTTTCACATACCACATTGTTAATGGCAAATAATATATATTATATAATTGTTGATAAAATATAAGAAGTCCGCCTTTTGACCTCTGAATGCTGACTAATTCGACTCATGTAGACTCATTAAAGCTTCGAACCTTCGATAGATTGCACCGTTTTTCTCCGACACAAAAAAGAAAGAAAGGGGGGAAAAAGGGAAGAAAAGATCGTGGTAAAAGTTACACGGCAAAAGTTGCTTCATCAGGCGTTTCCTACATTTGGAACTAATAACAAACCCGTCGTGTCACGGGGTGGTCGCAGAGGAAGGAAGGGATGAAATATGACCTATTTTCGTCACTCTCCGGATTGAAAGTATTTCCGACATCCGAGGGTTAAGCTAAGACGAGAAAATGTCGAACGGGAAACGAGCACGGGGAGAGGATGAAAAACGGGGCGTTTGGTTCGTCGTCGCCATCGCCATCGTCGTCGTCGCCGTCGTCGTCGTCGCCGTCGTCGTCGTCGTCGTCGCCGTCGCCGTCGTCGTCGTCGTCGTCGTCGTCGTCGTGGCTTGCTCATGCTATAACGTGAGCTGACGTATGTCGATATATGTAGAGGCGTCGCGTGTTTCGGTCCAGCGCCGAGTCTCCTCGCGACCATAATTCGATATCTCTTGGAAAATCCCTCTATCGCGTGCTTTACAACCCATACAAAGCCCGAATTGAATGTTAGCCTAAGACGAACGACCGCCTTGTAAATATCACGTGGTCGCTCCTTCTATGACTGCGAGCGCTATGTATACAGTACACGTAACTAGAATTGCGAACTCTGTGATTAAAAGCAATTTCGTGTAAATAAGCTTCTCCTTAACGACAATGTTAATTACTGTAGAAACAGAAGAGTAAATTTGACTTGACAGTAGATACATTAAAAAAAAATATACTAAATTTTAATAAATATTTGTTTAAATAGTTCTGAGTGAATATTTATTAAATGTGAACATATATTTATTTGATACAAAAACCATTAATTTGATTTAACTATCATTTTTTTATTGAATAAATATTTACTTATTGTAAGCAAGTAAATATTTGTTATACTTTGTTAGTACTATTCAAAGAAATTTGTATTAAGATTTAATAATTTTTAATCACAGTGTAGTTTATATTTAACATAAATTTCACATAAAAATAAAAGTATATTCATTTAATAGTTAAATTATTCTTTGTTAAACTTCAAGAGCTCGTTCGGTTTTGTTAATTTTTTTTCTTCGTTTTAGACTCACTGCATCCACAAACAGTAATTTAAAAAAAAAATCGGTAATTTTACACGCAGAACAGTCAAAGAATTAACCCTTCTGTCACTAAATAGCAAGTACTTCGCGTTAATTTGTCCACCATATTTTAATGTCTTACTCGAGATTAAAATTTCGAATCTTGGTCTTTCATGTTTTACAGCACAACGTGCACACAGGAAGTTGAATAGTCTTATTCGTGTCTTAAATTCCATGGTACGCGATATTTTCCCATTAGTCTAAACTAATATTCTGAATCATGTATTTGCTGAATAAACACGAATTTCGTTGCCGTAAATAACCGCAAAACGTAACCGCATACATATTGAACGCGTTGAATCGATAAGCGAGGGGCGTTCGGTAGCATCGTTTATGAATACATAGTTGATATACTTTTATACTTTTGCAGAATGAACAAAATTAGGAGATTGATAAAATATCTATGATATGTGCTAGAATTCTTCGCAAGATCAATTGACATTTGCTAATATCAAAAGTACAAAGACAAAGTCGTGCAAAGTCAGCTGCGAGCTACTCGATCGAATATAATGAAATGAAAGATGCGGAAAACGAAGTGCAATACGCGCAGCCGATCAAGGATATTCCCGAAAGCATTGCCTTTCCTTGGCAATTGGTTCAGATTCCTATCATACATAAAAGAATCTATACCATGAAAGCGGATTCGAAACATGCGTTGAGATTTGTATCGATACTTAAAGTAAATAACAACAGCTGAATAATATTTTATATTAAATTATACTATAAAATGTTGCAACTATACTTATAAAGTTATGGTTACTAATATTATAGCAGTAATAACTATAAAAATAATGCTCCTGACCATAATTATTTTACCATGCAGTTATAGTCACAAATACGATATATTTTTCTCTCACAATCAGTGTATAATATATTTCCTATGTTTTTTAATTGTATTTCGCGTATGTGTAAACGACGATTACTAATTGGCGTAAATGGTGCAGGTGGATATAGCAAAGTACATCTTAAAAGGCAATTGTGCACTAAAATAAAAGATTGTCTGCTACAGCAAATTAAATGGTAAAATATGGCACAGCATTTTTAATTGGCTGCACCAGCATAATCAGTATGGATGCTGCATAATCAGTACGGCGACATATATATATATAGTCAAATTAGACAAGATACGATCCCGGTAATCGATCATTTTTCTATTCTCACCGGAGCTAAAATGTATCGGGTGGAAAGCGCGTGACCGTTGCGGATTGCTATGACTTTTTATATTACAGTTATTGCAAAAACAAGAAACACATCTTCAATGAGTAGTACAGCCTTGCAACAAGGTCAGTAGAATATCTTGATAGAAATATACACAGCGAGAAACATTTAGTATTTCTGTTAAAAATGGTTCACTCATTTCTTTGTTAAAATTTTGTGTAGAATTTTCAACATATCCAAGTGTTAATTTAACATTATATTACTTGCATATTTTTATTTGATATTCAACATTTCTTAGTATAACATAATTTATGAATATCTAATAATGTATTTAAAATATAAATTCTAAGACAAAGGAATAAAGTGCGTGTTAATTTAACATGTTACATATGTAACGCTGACACCGTTTGTAAACAAATTGCAAAAGCATTAATTTTTCAGTAAAATTAATATTTATGACTTGTTAAATTAACACTGTACTGTTTTCCTTTATCTTAGAATTTACATTTTAAATACATCGTTAGGAAGTGACAGTTACAGTAATAATTAAGTGATACGTTAGAAACACAAACATATAAAAAGTTGATACAAAAAATTTTTTCTATTGACTTTTTATATAATATTTATGTCACTTTCTAACATATTAATCTTGTGTTAGATTAACACACACCAAAATTTGAGTGCATCACGAAAATGTGTTAAATTTAACACAACCTTTCCAACTATGTAATCATCAAGAGAGAAAAAAAAATGTCTCTTTTTTTCACAAAATATACAATACTATATCTTAATTCCCAACCTCCCTATCTCTTCATAATTCTCGATGACGCAATAATGAAAACTTCTCTCGAGAATATCCTTTAAAAAATCCTGGAATAGAATTACTTAGAAAGAAGCTTATTAAGTTCCACGGCTAGATAAATATCTAGGTATGAGTGACAGTATACGAGTATCTTATATGTACAAAGAGCGCCCTAGTTTCGCTGTTCTCCCTCTTATCGTTACCCGTCTATTATTAAGATATTAAAAAAAGAACCGAAAATGGAAAAAGTGCAAGCAGTACGATTTTATTAAACGGTCTTTTCAGCTTACGAATCGCAATATTCTTCAGCTTATCTCTGATCGCTTCAACCGTCTATGTGATTTGCGTCACAGCTAGTTTCGAACAGAGTTACTGTCGTACTAAATTGTTAGATTAATAACGTATTAGCTACATATTATGGCTTGCGAGATTGTGACATGGATAAATGCACATGTTCCCGATGCAGTACGTCAGATATATGGTCAAGCGCGAAGGTCGTCGATATCCCGAAAATTCGTCAGAATACGGGAACACGAGCTGACGAAGCAACCCTCCACCCCATCGGTATCCTAATTCTCTTTCTCTCTCTCTCTCTCTCTCTC
>NW_017305485.1:3219177-3226630 GCF_001594115.1 Trachymyrmex septentrionalis
ATCTATCTATCTATCTATCAATCTATCTATCTCTGTCTCTCTCTACCTCGCTGGTCTCTCCTGTGTCCTGTACGGTCGATAGTCCAGCGAGTGTATAGAGAGAAGCCACAGAGGCCAAACACAGAGGCCTACATAAATTGCGTACGATGTAACATCTCGTCTCTCGGTGAAAAGGGCGCTCTCCTACTTTCAGCCAAGGCAAATTGTGGCACGACTTTCGATCGAAAGTCAATCCGCACATGATGCAACCGCAAATGAATCAAGGCACACGTGTCGTAGATCAGCGAGGTGATCGGCGAGTTCATGGAGAAAATACGGGAGCAAATTACGGGATCCTGAGAGCCTGGAATTGCCGAGCGTCCTCACCAACGAACTGCTGAAATGGACCTTAGAGTGTAAGTGACACCGTAAGCGAGATATTTACGCCACTAATGTTTCGCACTCCTCTTCGGAAAATGGAGCATCTAGAATGATGTACGTACGTAAGTCTTCGCCTGTAACAATGGAGTTGATAAATTAGCTCGCACTCCAAATTCAATGCACTGCGGCAATGTATGTACACATTCGAGTGTGAATCATAATACATTTATCAACGGTATGACAAGAGAGATACGATTGAAAAGTTAAAAATACATCGCTCCACATTTCAATATTGAAATTCGTCGGTCAATTAACGATCATCACCGTGCGTTGCGTGTCGTAATTAATAGCAATACGTTCGATCGCGCTGTCGGTATCGATGTCGGCGTAGAGTGCTTGATGCCTAATCTTGCCGCAGCCCCGGAGCCGCGAATAATGATTAATTGCATGCACGAGATGTGTCCGATCTCACGTACCGCTCATGGAAATTCAGATGTCTCTATGGAAGATATACAATACGCGGAATCTCAAGAAGTTCTTCTCGTGTGCTGAATACGCTCTTAATGGGTAAATATTGAAACTTATACTCGTTACACTGCTACGTCGGCATATTACTCGAAAACTCCTACGTGAATACGCGAACTTGTTACTCCACGTCGTCATTACTGTAATCCTCGATGTGTTTTCTCGATATTCTCATGTCGCGAAGTTAGTTATCAATAATGCATCATGCGTCTCACGTTAATTACTTTCTACTTAGAATAAAATTTAACGTTTTACGGTTATTTACCCCCTTCTCTGCGTTTCGCTTGCGCGATAAATTCATCCGGCACGTAACAAGCTTCAAAACACGACTCATCGTCGCCGTCGTATTTCGCGCAATTTTGTTTACGATCTCTTTTAAAATCGCTAGTAAACACATCGAGCGGACTACTCTTCACAAAGTGTGAAACAATGAACAATAGCACAAATCTACGCGACTGTAGTATATTAGAGAAACTTTTGCATATCGACAAGGTAACGGCACAGGTAATGACGCTCGATATGGCTAATGTGTACAGTATATTGATACGGTAAGTGTGAGATTCGAGTTCTTCAAAACAATTCTCACGGTTCGATCTTCTACAAACAAAATATTATTTCTTTTCCAACAGACTAAATATAACAATATGAAATGATAAATAATTCTAATTAAAATAAAAGAGAATCTTTTCATTCCTTTTTTTTTATTTTTTTAATGTGATTATGCTGCTGTAAGAGTATCTTCGAAATTTTTATTTTTATTCCCGGTCGAGATAATATTTTTCGCAATAAGAATTAATTATTTATAGATTTTAATGTGTCACTCAACGTTATTAAGATCGTTCGAAGATGCGAAAAAGCGTCAAATTGCTAAATTGCTAGTCAATGTGATATTACTGCAGTAGTTTAGTAGAATTAGCGTTTCAAAGGATTACATACGTAGTGTATAAATTCACGCAATCATACAAGCAATGTGTTTGGCAGTTTGTTGTATTACATCGCGAATAATCCGAAGGAAAAACTGCGAGAAGAAATAATGTCCGTGTTACCGGACAAAACATCGCCCGACACACAGAACGTCCTAAATCAGAAGAGATACGCTAAGGCCTGCATCAAGAAATCCCTTCGATTGTTTCCCATTGCTGTAGCTATTCTTAGAACTATGTAAACGGACGTTTGCATAGGAGAATATAAAATACCGGCAGGAGTGCGTAATGCTTTTTTTACTTTTAATTTATTATTTATATGTACATATTTAATCTGATCACTAATTAATAACTGTATTATTTATATCTTTTCGTTGGATTATTATTAATTAATCCATGAAAAATTAACTGTCAATATATTTCATACATTTTATAGTAAACAAAAATTTATTAAATCTTAATATATATTTCTTTCAATAGTAAACGATTACTTACAGTAAATAAATGTTCACTCAATAAAAAGATAATAAATAATATAAATAAATCGAATTATCATTTGATATAACTATCGTTTTTTAATTCATCGGGTTTTTATATCAAACAAATATTTGTCCACATTTACTAAATAATATAAATAATATAAATAAATCAAATTATCACTTGATTTAACTATAATATTTTTTCATGGAGTTTTTATATCAAATAAATATTTGTTCACATTTACAGTAAATATTTACTTGGAACTCTCTCTATTCAAACATAAATATTTATTAAAATTAAATAAATTTTTTTCAGTGTAAGAAAAACAATTCACTTAAAATTACACGATTTACAAGAATTGATAAGTTTATCGGGTATACACGTCGCGAAACAAGTAACACCAATGAAATCGCATCTTCAAACGATTCTCTTTTCTATGCCGTCAGTTCGATGTCATGGCCCGTCATTCTCTGATCGCGAATGAGCCCACGCAGTTTTCGAGAACGCAGAAATACATTCCCGAGGGAATAGTTGCGGGGTAACACGGAGTTTCCATCAGCCAAGGAGGAGAGCGCATCCCTTCGTGTACATGCCTTTCGGATTTGCTCCTCGCACCTGCATCGGCCGACGATTCGCCGAAAATGGAACTCGAGACGTTACTCCTGACAGTTCGTAAACTTGCTCGTCCTGCTGGTAATTCCATTGCTCAGGGGATTCAGTTTCTGGGATAACGATAACAAGATTTCCATTTCGAAATAACGTGCCTCACGTTAAGAAGGTAACGATGCCAAACAAAAATATTTTCAATTCCCTGAGCCCTGAATTTTTACAGTCAAAACGATTAAGATATTTTGACAAAAATTGATTAACATGCTCGAATCTCAATTAATAAAATAAATCTTTAGATACATGGGAAGTACGGTTTGAATAAAAATATCTAAAAATTTAGCTAGACGTGAAAATAATTTCTGTAGACAATTAATTAAAAAAAAATTAATTATAATGTAAATGCTCAAACTCGTTGTTAGAATGTCAAAACTTTTTGCATGCAACATTGCTTATCATGTTTGAATTTCCTACATAATTATGTGATGGTCCAACAAAGTTATTTTCAGATCTGTATTTAACCTAAATTTTTTAATATTTCAGTAAAATCGTCCTTTCCGTGTAACGACAATTAGTCAACAGAAATTCGACTATTATTAATAAAATAAAAATAATTTTCTACCTTTTATTTTTTTTTCTTTTTAGCATAAATAAAAATTATATATTTCTTTAACATAAAATAATTATATATTATATTATTCATGCTATAGACACAATTTCATTCGTTGCTTGTCGTTTAAAAGATTTGGTCAAAAAATGGAAAAACCTACTATTATATAATTAGTGGTTGTCCTGTTAATCTTACGTGTTTCACTCATTCCTACACGCTTTCGATACGAACAGCTGAAGCGAAATAAACGTCCTTTAAATGAGTAACACGGAAATCTGATTTTTGTTTGTTTTCAGTTCACTCGCGTGTCTCCGAGGAGAATTCTTCTTTTCACCGATGTTTTATTCATACACGATAAGCATAGATGTTTAATAAGTTGGGAGTTGGTTTAAACGAGCGCCCGCGCAAGAGTGTATCGCGTACACTAAGACAATAACAGAAACGGACGACATGCTTGCATAATATGCAGATTCTCTTGGAGCGTTGGACTATGCGTGACTGTGCATGGCAGTGCAATAACGATGTTGTGCTCAAGTACGAATTCTCGGAGAGCTAAATATTCTCTTAAGCGGATTCTCGTTGGCGTCATTCCTTTCCTCGTGAAGAATTGAAAAGCATGATTCCGTAATTTATCCCAGCAATTTAATATAAACATTAACAAAGATGGCTACTTTTATTTCCGCGGTTAGTGCTCGTGCATATATTTATCTACAAAATATTTGAATATGATAACTATTAGTGTGTCTTCAACTTGCTCGTTACATTACTTGCTCATTAATCATTAAATATTTTAGCTTTAATTTTGTCTGCTTAAAATCAGATTTTCAATATTTCGTTTTCTTATATATTTAATCTGAAAAAAAACGTTAATGTTTTATAATATTCTTCATGAAAATAAAGAATATGTTTTTGTGTATATGTATTAGTGTATCTCTCTAAGAGGCGATAGTTTTATTAATGTCTGACTCGTTTTATAACATATAATTACTAAAACAGATAATAAATGTAAGCTAATTGTTTAAGTTAATATTAGGTAAATCATTGTTTTAATCACATCACTTGCAATATATTTCAATGTACACCCATAACATAATGGTCTCAGCTCCCACACAGTACATTAATAGGGAGAAGCTTAAAATCTTGCGCGGTATTACGAGTTTCACATAAATTCCTCTAAATTGTGTATATTTTTCAAAAATATTTACTGTATTTTTAATAATTAAAAAATGGAATATTATCTTCATTCTCGTATACGTTAATAATTTAATTAAAAAAAAAAATCTTTTTTTCTTATCCTATTTCTGCTACTTTCCTTTATTTAAATACAAAAGCGCACTAATAAAGACAATTATTCTATATCGCTTCATATTATATACTATTTTATTAATATTCAAATATATTGGTTTTGCATGCGAGCTGGAAATTTGATTTTTGGTGAAAGAGCCTTCACGCAGAAATTCAGAAGCAATCTTCTAGTGAGAATTACGAGTCTCGGAACCACGCTTTTCAACTGAATAGCTGATTCTCGAAATGGTTTCCAAGCGGAAAAGCCGCGAGAAACACGACGCTTGCATATCACTCTTCCGGTCCGCGCGCAGTACAAACTGCGAAAGGAAGAAGCTGCTGAAGACGTTTTTGTTTTATTTAGGTCATTCGAAATTTCCGTATTGAATGACATCACGGACCGCCCGAGTACGAAAGCCGACTTATAAACACGCTGGTGCCAGTCGATTCAAGCTCATCGACTTGTTAGATCGTCACAATTGGTGCAAACCTGTCCTACGGCCGAGTTTGCACACGTTTCACGAAAAAAGATGAGAAAAATGCCCTGGAGAAACAGCCAGAAAAGAATCCCGTCGACATCTTGCGCAATTTTTTCCCTTTAATAATTACGACAAATGTCGGTGCAGCCACCGGTTACACGAGCATCTGACCCGAAGAAGCCCGGCCGAGAAGCGGTGAAGATATCATCGACCAACCGCAATTCTTACAATTTTAATCTACGCCCGAGGACAAAAAGCATTTCGCAGAAATGTCGTAGCGTGGAAGCTACAAATTTTTAGCAAGTTCGTAGAAAAGCACGCGCTGTGTATGTGTGAGCTCGGGTCTTAAATAGCATAAAAATATAAAAGGTATAAAATAAATTGTACATATTGTATCGTAGAAACTTTAATAAATACCGACGTACTTTTTTCGCGCTCATCTTTTATTTATGATAGCCCGAGTGATAGCCTTGGGGCAGCATATTGCGACGTATATTATTTTATACTATTTTATATTATTTGTAACGTCAATAAAGTTGAAAAAATATTTATTATCGTTGACTGGCTGTTTCAATAAATATTTCGCTTATAGCGAAAACTGACGAAAGTTTCTACTAGTCAAAATTATATGAGAAAAAAAGAATGAACAAATTTGTAACGTATAAGGCAGTCACTGTATACACTCAAGTCGGTAAATTGCCATTATTTAGGCGGATCAGATACGATCGATTTAACATCGTTGCGATACTAATTTCGTTATATACCATTTAGTTTAATTACATCGCAGAGCGTAATAACAGCATTTACAACAAAGCTACGACATTACAGGCCTTATCTATCGCGGGACGCATTCTGGAATTAATTTGAACTCGAAATAACCGCATAATAGAGCCTTCAAAATAGATTTGAAATGGGTCGGGATTCCAAGACATTCCGTATGTGTGTATGAGTGGAAATATATATACGAAAATCGATTTACACTCCGCGATGAGAAGCAATAAAATCATTCTTACGTTATGTCGAATGACGTGCGACACTCTATGTTTCCGCATGGAAGGATAATGCATAATCGGCGAAATGAATCTTAATGCGACCTAGTTCCGGTTTACGCGACCCCGATAATACGACTGGATAATAGAATACTACCGTGTGCATGTGTGTGAATCTGCAATACTTTTTTTTTACACCTACCTCTCTCTGTAGTTTTCGCTTACAAGACTACAGTATGTAACGAAACTGAATATATTTACATGTGTTACGGAGATGAAAATAATGTGCGGAAAAAGCAAGCCGGATAAGATAAAACGTGAAAAAAAAAAACCAGCAACGAATAACTATCGAATAAAATTTGCGTATTAACTACGTCATTGTTCGCTTATTTTATGCGATTATCGGTTTCACGAGGGATTTACTCTTTTATAAACCGGAGCGTGACTAACTGATGCGCGGACACGTTAAATTCAACAAATTTTATATATTAAATATAATGTTAGGTACAGCATGTACACGAGTGTATTTGTGTAAAATTCACCATCCGCGCGTCAATGAATTAATAAAATATCAATTTGTGGAACGAGAGAAACGTGGAAAAGTAAATCAATGGCAGCTTATAATCCCCAATGCGAAAATTGACTTCAAACCATCCAAAAATAAACTCTAATGATTACCACGTTTTATTTTATATAATATGAGCACGCGTTTACAAATTCACGTATTCATTGCATTCCAACTCTATATTTATTTATGGAATAATATATAAACAAATATTAAATAAGTACGAACTCGTTTCCCATTCAATGATATCGCGTTATTTAAACGCATTTCGAAGAATAATTTGTAAACCGGAACTAGGTCGCATATCACCGTTCGCGGTCGAGCAAACGTCGATCGTAAAATAGTCTCACTTCCTGGTAGATCCACGCCCCCTTAGAGTTTCCTTTTTTAAAAATATTTACAACAAAATGTTATATATATTTTTAATATTTCTTAGATTCTAAGCACAACTTTGACTATTATAACTTTGGTACAATATATTCCAAGAATATTTTTTAATTAAAAAACTTGAACATATAAAAAATATAAATTCATCTTTGTGTTAATATAATTTCAAATAAAACGTTTCATGAATTTAAATAATACTTTTTAATGTAACAATATAAATAATAACTTGCTATTCTATCTTTTCA
>NW_017305485.1:3226730-3227262 GCF_001594115.1 Trachymyrmex septentrionalis
TTTCTTGAAATTGTATAACATTGAGTCTGGCCATGTTGGCTCTGCCTTTTTAATTTCCATTTTACGTATCATCGAATTGCCAGGTTTACTAATTAAGTGACAAAATTACGTTATTGTATGAATTAAATAATGTGAATTTCTATTAAAACTTACATGAAATTAGTAAATGGAGTGCGTTAAAATGTTGATTGTTACAAAGTTATATTTCGAATGACGGTTGTCACGCAAAACATGATACCGACACAATAGGTCTGTTTTCTGAAGTAGTGTACACTTTTGGAACTTAAAGTGAGATAGATATACGTTTGACATTTGTTTAAAACAAAAAAGAGAGTTCTAGAATAGTCTAGTGCAGGAATAGAAAATAGGTCATATGTTAGTAAACCTGGCTATTTGATGATACGTAAAAATGGAGATTAAGAAGTAGTAATCAACATGACCAGGCCCAATTGTATACAATTTCAAGAAAAATCATTACAACCGCGGTCATAATACGCGCTTTATAAGAATCACTCACTAAAATACACACACA
>NW_017305485.1:3227427-3244281 GCF_001594115.1 Trachymyrmex septentrionalis
ATATATATATATATATATATATGTGTGTGTATATTTTATTACTTTATTCTATATTATTTTAATTTATTGTACTGAAGAGAACCCAAAATCTAGAGGTCAAAACGTATACCGTAGAATTAAGAGATAATAATTTGTTACTGAGAACCTGTGTGAGCTCAATAAGCGGCATTACCATATTTATATTAATTTATTCTTTCTGAGGCTTGTTACTACATTTCATTAATTTCGCTTGCGTCGCGTCAATGGCTCTCCCTCTCTTGTCTCTACATTCATGGCCTACGACCTCGTAAAAGAAGTTCACGCTAGAGTGAACTTCGGATACTCGAAACACTCGAATATCAATGTTTTCATTGTTGTGATAACATGTTGCTGACTAACTCTGGGGCCTTACATAACGCGACGTCTCGGAATCACTGCTTTCAGTCTCCGTCGGGACAGTAGTCTGGGTCTATATTTCTCGTTCCGTCCGCTGTTCAAAAAGATACGGCCACGATGACATCGAAAAACACAATTATAGACTCAGACTGCATGACGTTGACGAGATTCATGCTGGCGGAACAACGCAAGGCACCAACAGCGACCGGTGATCTTACACAGCTGTTGAATAGCATACAGACTGCCATAAAAGCTGTCAGCTCGGCCGTGAGGAAAGCCGGTATCGCTAATATGTGAGTAAATGAGTAAATATGAGTTTCCGAAATTGCCTCAGGACGAAAACTAATCTCGCCAACGTTTGCAAGGAAAACGCGAGCGTAACGCGCGCGTGGAATGTGCGCGATTCCGTCGTTTTCCCGCATGGCCGAATAGGCGAAAAAGGAGCAGCGCGAGAGAAACGGAAAACACATTTCGTGATCTCGTAAACTAGACGTTCTAATGGCATATTTAAGCGACAGAGATAGAGACACTTTACGAGATATTCAAATTAATCTAATTATAATTTGTAATCTTCATGAGTTCGGAACTACGCTGCTTTACGACTATACATTTTACATCGCGCAAATACATCTTCCGACTTGCAACGGTTTAAGTCACTTTGTGACAAGATCGCTTTGTGACTGTCAAATGGAAATTGGATTTTCATATATTATATCCGGCGGATGTAGTTTATGCGATTTTACATTTTCACCCGGCACACAACGGTCAGAATTTAACACGCGGAGGGAGGGAGAGAGAGAGAGAGAGAGAGAGAGAGAGAGAGAGAGAGAGAGAGAGAGACTCGGACCAATACATGTACAATGTGTAAAGTCGTTCGTAGTGTCGTGGCTAACGTTTACTCTGAACCGGCGCACGTCTCTCTATTTTATTCAAATGTATTCGGCAGCGGTATAGTCTCATACATTTACCGTCGTGCTCAAGCTGCCAATACACGCCAGTAAACATTAATCTCTACGCCTTGACAATTCTGTAACCTTGCATGTAAATAACATATAAATGATTTCCTATTATTACAGTGCCTGTGGTACACACCGCACAGCATGAATAAAACAATTTCATGACTGGTCGCTCTCCATCGACCTCCGAAATAAACTTGCCTTATCAATAATCTCACGGGGATTATGCTTCGAACTGTATGAATTAAGATAACCGTAATGAAGTTAATAAATAATTTTATATAAACAATAAAGACAATCCTAGATTTATTAATTCCCATTTGCCTTTATGTTTATGTAAAATTAATTCCAAATCTTTTTTTACGTAATTAACAATTATTTTTCCACATATAATTACAAATTATCATAACGTTTCTTATCTGAACACGTTTTCATAGTATCTATTTTTATCCATAGAATTATTATCCATTGATTTAAATATCTGCTAAATAAATCATCTTAAATTTTTACAAAACAATTCTAATGATAATTTATTTTCTAAATAAAAGTTTTATATATTCCTTTTACAATCTTTAATGTGTTTACTGTTTAAAAATATTAAACGTAAAACAATGTCTTTTTCATTGTCTTAAATAATAACTTGTTCCACAAAAAATTCTTCCTTTAATTTTATCATAATTTTATCATAGAAAAAACATTTTCAACCGTCCGTTTCAAATATTAATCGAATCCTTCTGTATTGAAGTTCGTAAATCTTCCCTCTTGAGAAGAAAGTCTTCTCTCATGAAAGTCTTAAATCTCTGGAGAGTCTTTCCTTCGACGTGATTCAATATCTATACGTTCAAAGTTCTTCTTAAAAATTTCTACATTTGATTATTAAATAAAGACTGTATCAAGAGATATAAATGTATCGACATCTTAAAATATTATTTAAAACAGTTGAAATTTTCCAAAAATTTAAATAATATTTCAAATGAACTTTTATCATATATTTTTGTCGCGTAATCAAAGTACTTCAAGTCTATTACCAACCAGAACTAATCGAATCAGCTACGCAATGTTCGTTTAGGCATATTTAACTAGTTGATGTTAAACGCACGCGACGTATCGTTATTCATTCAGGTACGGCATCGCCGGCAACACCAATATTCAGGGCGAGGAAGTCAAGAAGCTGGACATCCTGAGCAACGAGCTCTTTATCAATATGCTGACATCCTCTTTCACCACATGCGTGCTCATAAGCGAGGAGAATCAACACGCCATTGAAGTGGAAACGGAGAAGAGCGGCAAATACGTCGTGTCGTTTGACCCGCTTGACGGCTCGTCCAACATTGACTGCTTGGTCTCAGTGGGTTCGATCTTCGGAATTTACAAAAAACCCGAACAATCCGGAAACTCCATGCTACAAACCGCTCTGCAACCGGGAAGAAACTTGGTTGCGGCCGGATACGCTCTATACGGATCAGCAACTATGATAGTGCTCTCGATCGGTCAAGGCGTTAATGGATTCACGTACGATCCGGCCATTGGGGAATTTATACTGACCGAAAGGAACATGCGTATGCCCGATAGAGGCAATATATATAGGTATGATAAAAAGAAAGACAAATGTTCATTTCTACCAATGTATCCATGTAGGATTTTACAATCGGGTATTGCTTGTATTGCTTGCTATAGTTCAGGTACCGTAAATATAAATGACTTGTGGAACAGAGCACGTACTTTTGTTAAATTTAATCGTGGTATCCATCCATGGGTTTCTAAAAAAAGTTTAGATTTTCAATTTTCTTTAATGACTTACTACTGGATGGATACCATGACTGAATTTAACAAAAGTACATGCTGTCCCAAGTTATCTGTACTGATCCAAGTCATCTATATTTACGGTACTGGCGCACAGTAGTGGCAAATTATTGGCCCAGTATTGACTAAGTACTGGATGACAACTTGGCCTAGTATTGGCAGATGATACTGGTCCAGTTATTTTAACCAGTCATTTGCCAGTGATGACCCAGAATTACCTAGGTAGACAGAACCATAACCGTCTACGTTGACAGTCGTAGCGTTGGTTTCGTTGTAACCGCTAGCAACTCTATATAGATAGAGTAACTTTAATCTCAATTTGACTTTTTATCTTTTTCTGTTTTAAAACTTATAATCGTAATTCTAGGACTTATTACCGTATTATCAATGTAGTTTAATTTTAATCTCGGTTCAATCGGCTTCAACTAACTTCATCTTTTTCTAGTTTTAACAATAAAAAAAAAAGATAAAAAGTTTAAGTTGAGAGAACAGAGATTAAAATTAATCTTCATTGATAGAAATGGGTAATAGAAAAAGATAACGAATAAATTAAATTAAGATTGAGCCTTATGCACGATTGACTCATTTGTATTCCGCATATTTCTAATTCCCTTTGAAAAACTGGGAGCATTAAGTAATTGGTTGTAAGTTATAACATTTATATACAATTTTAAGTGTATGTAAGAATCACTTGATAATTTTATTATAAGTATATTTGTTAAAGTGATAAAATTTAACTTGGGATATGAATGATCCATCGTATGAAGCAAAGGATCGGGAAATTGTGTGTACTAAGGCTCAAGAAGTACATCAAGCCAAGAGAAAGTCAAATAATAAGTTTATATCTTGACGTTATATCTTCACGAAAATGATAATTTTTGGTTATAAAATTGGATTGTTTATTGACGTTAAGAATCAAAATAAAGTCATTTTGATTTTTTGTTATTTGTGTGTTCCTTGAGGAGTTAAAGTTCATCTACATTAGTATATAGAAATGGAAAAAAGAGAGATAAAGAAATGAAGGCTATGGAATGAAATATGCTCGGCAAACAATTTCGATGAGTTAACGTCTAACATCCGCATATAATGCATCGCAAATAATGCATCGAAATTGCCACGAGGTTTCGATAAATTGTGAAACCAGACATAGTCAATGTAATCACGAGCAGAATCGATATGTTGAGTTCGAATAAAGTTTTTATGGACGCAATTACATCTTTTTTGGGATTCGGTCATTATTGATCGCAATCACTGAAATCACGTATGATTATTTACAGTATTAATGAAGGTAACGAGAGTACGTGGGACTCGTCTATTAAGGAATATGTACGTTCTAAGAAATATCCCGCAACCGGGAAACCCTACAGTGCCAGATACGTGGGCTCCATGGTCGCCGATGTACACAGAACGATTAAATACGGCGGTATCTTTTTGTACCCTGCGAGCAAAAGCAATCCCAATGGCAAGGTAATTTCGCGATAATTTCTGAACTTTCTGTCGAACTAATTATTTGATGAAGAAAACGAATCAGGCAGAAGCAAGAACGATAAAAACACACAAAGGAAAAAAACAAGACAAATACAAAAACAATGAAAACAAGACAAATTCAATTTGCAGCAATAATAACAGTATATTACGACATATTTCACATCATCCCATTTATCTTCACCGCGGTCAATAATGTTTTCTTTTTGATTCTCTCTTTTCACTTCGATTATTATTAACACTTCTGATCTCGCTCTTATCACCACAGACGGATTGAGTAATAATATAACCCGCTGTAGAAACTTCGCCTTATAAACTATAAATTGTTTTTACCATTTATCCGATAAATGTGCAGGAAAGTATTGGACTTTAAAAATTATTTTATCTAGGCACAATATAAATATTTGGTTTAAACTTAAATTAATGCATTCCTATAATTTCTACATAAATTTCTATAAAATTTATCGGATTTCGCGTATTATTCGTCCCGGTAAACGTAAACACGATTACAGCTCTCTATCAGAAGACCGATACCGGGGTCAGAATTTTAAGAGAACGTATTTATCGATAATTAACTTACAAAATATTACGCTTCAATTTATACCATTATATTTACGCATAATATAATATTATTAAATACTTTTCATCTATTCTATATCTTACGTATCAAATATAAAAATTTCATAATAAATCAAATTATCCACTAAAAGAAAAGTGTTTCGTAATTACATGATAAAATAATTGTGATTCAGAAGCTCCATTTTTATTAATAAGTTAATGTTAATATTACTGTAATATACAGTATAATAACTTTATATGTCTAATTCTCTTAAACATAAAAAATTGTATTATATAATAATTTACGATAATATCGAATATTAATATAAAGATATTAAAATATCAATAATGAATAATAAATAGAATAACCATTTTTATTCGATAAATGCAATCGGAATTATAGTAAATATAACTATATTATTACAAATACACAGTTGAAAAAAAAATGACTATAAATTTTAATTAAATTGTTAAAACCATATTGCAGTAATTGCAACCGTTCTTTCCTTTCAGCGTGCCACTGATATTCATTCCGTAATTTCATAATTTCAGTTACGACTTCTGTACGAATGCGTACCGATGGCTTTCATAGTCAAGGAAGCCGGCGGTCTGGCAACAAACGGAAAAATTAATATTCTAGACATCGTTCCGGAAAACATTCATCAGAGATCACCCATTTTTTTGGGCTCCAAAGACGACGTTAACGACGTAATGACGTTTATAAGAAATAAGGCCGAGCGATGAAAAAAACGAAGAATCTTGTTCAAATATTTACACAACTAAGAGTTACATCTCTTTTATACGACAGATTGTTATTTTTTGTAACATTTTGCAATATAAAGATTTTATTAAATCATCTACGTTTTAACTATTTCATCAAACGACCCCACAGTTTAAATGTCTGAATAATTCGTTATTGCCGAACAGTAACGCCACACGGAAAAGAAATTAATAACAATTAATTAGTAGAAATTATAGTCACACACAGCGCGGAAATGTAATAAATCTCACGTCATCAAGCGCTTTTACAGGTGATTACGAATAATTACGGGTGATTGTTGGCAAATCCGTTAAATCCGAAAATTCATCATGTTCTCGCGGAGACCCGAATTACGCTAAACGTTAACTCGTCGGATTATTTAATTTATTCGGCGCACATGCGAATCCAAATTAATCACCTGTATTCAAAAGCGTCATTAATGACACCGATAAGAAATACTGTCGAGCGACCATATTAATATAACGATCTCGTTAATATCTCTTTGAGGAATTCACACAACTTACACACACACACACACACACACACACACACACATATATATATAAACCTAACATGCTAGATTTATATATAATATATTTATTATTTTTATACACAGACTTATACGTACATATATTATGAGTCTATGAGAACTCTTATTCAATCGGCGGACACGCTGTAATATGGAACTATCGTAGTTTATTCTTTTTTACAAATACCGTATCACACTTGCCGGTGTAAATGCAGTGTAAACGCGATTCGGCACGGAGCCGTTATCGCAGCATCGCGTCATCGCTGTCAAGCTTAAGCGTTGTCGGACAATCATTTCCGTTCTTCCATCTGTATAACCGTGAGCGAGACGGCGGGCGCTGATAACGTTGCTATTTATTCTACACGCACGCCTGGCTCTCAGCTTAACCTCTTCACGGCGTGCAGCCCGGAATGCATCATAGGAGCACGACCGACTATTGATCGACCGGTCGGCAGTGCGCCAGCGCAAGTCGAGGCCCGACGAGGTATTCGCGTGAACGCGAGCCGCCCTCGGCCTTAGTGCGTTTGGTCGACATTTGGCTGCCGTTATGTTCGTCACACGGAAGCACCCTTAGATGCTGCCATAATGTCCGGTGGTACGTAAACGTTTTTTATTGAAATAAAAATTGCCGCATGTTAAACCGGTCCACCGCGAAATCGTCCATTTTCTCCCCGAGTCGGCAAACCGGCTCGTTTCACGATCAGCCGTCATCTCAGTTATGCAGAAACACACGATATGACGCTAATAAGTACGTCGCTTTTATAAGAGCCTATGAGTCAGCTATCGAAACTGAAAACGCAATGCGATGCACGTAGTTTTACGTTGTATTCAGAGATTTCTATATATCGAACGTGCAGCGCGATTTTTCTTAATTATTGAGTGCTAATTGCTTCTATAAAAGATGGACGAGAGAAGATTTATCTAGATATCGATATCGCGATATTAATGACCGTTTATTTCGCTCAGTAAGACAGGGATTATATCGGCTTCGCGACGCTGCCGGAGCAAGTGCACCGGAAATCGGTGAAGAGGGGCTTCGAGTTCACCCTGATGGTATTGGGTGAGACCGGTCTCGGCAAGTCGACGCTCATAAACAGCCTCTTCCTCGGAGACCTGTACAAAGACCGGCGAATTCCGGATGCGGCGGGTGTGTGTAATTTCTATTTTAATTTCATCATTAAATAGGATGTCTTCAAGGACTAGACTATCGTCCAAATCCCCTTACAAATCAAATTATACTCGCACGGAGAAAAATGGATACGTTAAGAAAAAATTACTAAATCTTAATATACAGGGTGAGTCTGATAAAAGGTTCGCCACGTTTCTCTCGAAAACGGTTAGAGATAGGGGGAAGACGGCTATTGTTAAAATTATTAGGGTAAATAGGGGGATGTACTTTAATAATCTTGAATAAGCTTAAATATCCTTGGTTTTCACACTGTCAATAAAAATTTTTTTTAATGGAAAGGGATATTTTTTACCCGTTCTATTAACGGTGTTCAATGAGCTGAATATTAACTTTGCATTAGAATATCTTTTCGAAAATTCAACTATTGTCGGGATATAAGTTAAAATGAGTCAGACTGTTCACCATGTTAATAATAAATAACGATTCAAGAGTTAAGAGAAGTCCAAGCAAGCTTTCTACAGGCACGTTTAAACGAATTTTTAAAGATTTCTTGCAATAATGAAAAATTTCTTTCAAACTTTCAGTCTGACTTATTTTGGTTTGTATCTCGACAATAGCTGAATTTTCGAAAAGATATTCTGATGCAAAATTATTCAGCTCATTGAGCACCATCGATAGAACAGGTAAAAAATATCCCGTTCTATTTTAAACAAAATCTTTTTATTGTACAAAGCATGAAAACTAACATTTAAGGTTACTCAAAGTCATCAAACTATGTCCTCCTACTTGTTATCTTACAATTTTGATAATAGGTGTCTTCCCTATATCTCTAATTGTTTTCGAGAAAAATATGGTTTTTCACTTTTTATCAAACTCACCCTGTACATTTTTTTGAATAGTATTAAATAAATATTAACTTACAGAGTAAATATGTTTTACTGAGTAAGTAAATATTTACTCGATGAAGAAAATCACAGTTAAATCAAATTAACGACTATTGTATTAAATACATATATATTGAGTAAATATGTACTTAAAACTATTCAAACAAATATTTATTAAAATTTAGTATTTTTTTAGTGTAGTCTCATAAAAATATTCCAGTATTTATATTATAAGTCTAATAAAAATATTCCAGCTATTTTTGCCGAATTTATTGTTTAGATAAATTTTTACCTAAAGTAAAAAGATATCGGAGATGTAAAATAAAAATACATTACAACCCAATAGATAATAAATCCATTCAAATGATTATTACCCTATAAAGTAAATCATACTATTCTTAAGATTGTAAACACAATCAGCTTTCAAGATTTTATATTTTTGAGTAAAAGTAAATTTTATCAGGTTAACTTAGTATTTGCGGCTAAAGCAAAAAATATTAAGTAAATTCTATTATTGAGATGTTGTATGATAATTTATAAATTAATAGTAACAAATTGTGAAATGTAACAAGTATTTTACAGATTATATAACGATCGTTCATCATTTACCAGAAAAGTAAAGTAAACTTGATATAAGTAAACGCTTGCCTCTATAATATGGACCTGCCAATTCTGTAAAATTTACTAGAATTTTAGCGCACATCACTTTACATTTTTCTCCGTGACGTGCGGTCGGAATAATAATGACACCGTTTGATCGTGATGGAGAGAGGAGCTGTAGCATTACCGGAAATGGTCGCTGCTCTGAAATCTTCCGCATCCGCGAGTTATTGACACGCGAAAAATATTTGATCAACTTACATAGTGGGTAAACCGCTCGTCCCGATCTCGACGAGGAGTCGATAAATATTCATCGTTCACTTTCAGAGCGGGTGGCTAAGACCACCTCCATTGAAAAAAAGACAATGGATATAGAGGAGCGTGGCGTCCGGCTCCGCTTAACGATCGTAGATACGCCAGGTGAGAAATATTGATGAATTTTTAATTTTTTTTACGTTAAATAAATTTATATAAAACTAAATTATATAAAGCTCACTTGTTATTAAACAATATAAATGTGATGTGTGAGCGATAGCCAGATTACACATTTGCTAAAACATAATATTTCAAATAACATTAAATAAAATAAAAACATACGTTTCGACCAGAACATTCGGTCTTTATCAATGTTGTTACTATAAATATGTATAAGATTACATTCTAAACGATCATATACGTGAGTCGTACTAAACGACTATTATATGTAATAATATATAATTATAGTCGTTTAATATAACTTGCGTGTATAACCGTTTAGTGTGAAACTTTATATTTATAGTAACAACATTGATAAAGACCGAATATTCTGGTCGAAACGTATGTTTTATTTTATTTTATGTTATTTGAAATATTATATTTCAGCAACTGTAATCTGGCTATAGCTCATATATCCTAGTGTCACATTTATACAAATTTATATATTTTATTATATACGTACCAATAGATACGTTGAATTAATTTTTATAAATAGAGAAATATTTTTGTGAATAGCAATTTCTCAGTGAAACTGAGAAAAAAATATACCAAATTTTAATAAATATCCTTGAAAATATCTGTTTGAAATGTTTGAATAGCACTAGATTAATATTTATTTACGATAAATAAATATGTACCAAATAAAAAAAAGATAATTAAATCAATTAAATTATTGGACGGTAGACACACATAAGTTTCTAGACCAAAATCTACATAGCTCATTCGATGGTTCTCACTTCAAACCCTACAACTTTTATTTGAAACATTTGTTATTAAAAAATGCATTGTTCTCGAGACATTTTGTGTTAAAATAGCCAAATATATGCGGCCCCAAGTCAAGTACAGAATCCCAAGATGTGACCATCTAGAATATTATGTGATCTTCCGATTGATAACATTAGTTTTTTTTTTTATATCATTTTTGCAATGTAGAGCACGTTTCCTTGTAAGACTCGCCTTGACTCACAATGTGGGCTTCTTCATTAATTTATGTCGAACATTTCTCGATCTATTTTCAATTAGAGTTGGTTGTTCCATCTTTGGATAAACTATGTGATAATTTCTTTAGTAGATAAACAAAAGAGAAAGAGAATAAGAGGGTAAGAGAGTGAGCTAAAGTTTATCGAAAGGTAGAACAACCCAGCCTTAATATTGTTTCCTCACGATTTTCTGAAATAATTCTATAAGTGTTGCACAAATATCGTTCTATAACGGTAACTTTCAAGGATTCGGCGATGCGGTAAATTGCGAGGATACGTGGAAAGCATGCTCGGCTTACATCGACGAGCAGTTTCGCCAATATTTTACGGATGAAAGCGGATTAAATAGGAAAAATATTCAAGATAACAGGGTACACTGTTGTCTCTACTTTATACCGCCATACGGCCATGGGTACGTGATAATCCAGCTTCATGTATATTCTAATTTACAGGATTAAAAATAATTTTCATCTCGCGAAGGATAATATTCGAACGAAATTATGATATCAGACTCAATTACAGTTTTAACTTTAATATCTATCTTTCTTTATAGCCTCAGACAGATTGATCTCGAGGTATTAAGGCGTTTACATCGGAAAGTTAATGTCGTTCCTGTAATAGCGAAAGCGGATACTTTAACTACTCACGAGGTCAAAAAGCTGAAGGAGCGCATTTTGGCAGACATCGAGGAACACGAGATTCAGGTAGCATGCGAAAAGCTTTGGTTGGGGATTTGTGAAATTAGCACGGTATTCTCTATATTAATATAAAAAAATAATTATAATTCCAATAGTATTTTTCATAGTTCTGTATAAAAATAAAAAAAGTTCTGCATTGTTCCAAAAAAAAGTTTCTCCAAATCGTCGTGTTGGTTTCGGGTATTAAAAAGTTATTTAAAAATATGTGTGCAGCCGCCTTTGTTTAAAAGTAATCTGAGCATAGTACTCTCTTAGAATCCTCTGAAAGAGGACTAGAGAATTGCGAAATAATCAGCACTTTACCTTCAAGTGTCAAGCTATGTTTAAATTAATATTTAAAGTCTGAAAAAATTAGTAATTGTCGGAATTTTATTTTCAAATTGCATTCATTGATGGCACTCGAATAATACTGCTTGCGTAACTTGCAGAAGTACTCGGTGAAGTAAATAAAAATTTATGGTTTTCTTGTACTTTTTAGAAAGGAAGGTGTCGTACAGATTTGCGAAATTAATATATTTTTCAATTTTGATTTTTTTATATAAAAAAAAAATGCGGAGCTTTTTTTATTTTTTACGTAAAACTGTAAAACTATGAAAAGTGCTAGGCTGAAACTGCAATTTTTCTATATTGATAGAATGAATGTCGTGCTAACTTCACAAATACTTAGATTTTTTATTTTTAATATAAAATAACACGAATTTCGTAAGTTTATACTTTGCAATATTACTCATAATTATGATACGATAAATAACATTTTTTTCGTGTTTTCGCAGATATACCAATTCCCGGATTGCGACAGCGACGAAGACGAAGAATTCAAGCAACAGGATAAGGAACTGAAGGCGTGTATACCGTTCGCGGTTGTCGGAAGTTCGACGGTGTTGGAGGTTGCCGGAAAGAAAGTTCGAGGCCGGCAATATCCGTGGGGAGTAGTGGAAGGTGAACTTTTATATTCTACACATAAAATTAATATTTTCCATTTGTACTGATTTCACAACCCATTAACCGTTTGAGGTAAGTATAACGTTGAAAAATAAAATAAAATTTTCAACGTAAATATTTTGGAAAAATTTACGTGACTGTTATTTCATGTGGGCAACAACCTTCCTCGATCTACATAGCCAAAGAATTTAATTTCAATTATTATTATTAGATAAACCCTCACTAACGAACTACCATGTGAAAAAATTGAGAGTGCACTTCGGTGTAACATTAAAGAAATCATTCTATCGGAACAAGGATTTAATGTACTCGATGTCTTCACAATTACAAGAATACCGGCTTTTCAATTAGATTGTTAAGCAGGAACAAAAAGCAATTAGGAATTTAATTGATAAAAGAGCTTTTGAAGCTTCTGCGAGTAAAATCAATTAGCGTTTTCGAAAGCAGTAGAGATTGAACGCGTTAAAGTACCTCTGGCTTTCACGTGTCTCGATCTTTAACATTTCGATTCCGATTGATCACAGTCGAGAACCCGAAGCACAGTGACTTCGTCAAACTAAGGACGATGCTAATATCGACGCACATGCAGGATCTAAAGGACGTCACGCAGGACGTTCACTACGAGAATTTTCGGGCCCAATGTATTTCTCAAATTTCGCAGCAAGCGATCCGGGAACGGAGGTATTTACGCATGTAAATAAATATTGCATTTCAGTAGGTATATATGGTACAAACGGACGCTTATTCCGCGTTCGCAATGCGTACAGGACGCCACGAAAGCGCCGCACTCAAAATAATAATATTTTTAATATATGATTATTCATTATACTGTTATATTAATATTGGTTCCTTGAACTTGATATCCTTTCGAGTGTCCTGTGCGTTTTGCATGATTATTAAAAGCATCTATCAGTAATAGTTTCAAACTAGTTTGTGATGGTATGATAATTCAGATTAGTTTTATACAGTCCAATAAAAATTACAAAATTGTAAGATTGATTCTTTCGTAAAATTGCACGGTATTCTTTGCTTTAATAATATATATTACTTATAACTTAGCTTCGTTTGCATTTGATAAATTATTTGTAGTCCCACCTTCAAATAATCATAGGATAAAAATATGTCTTTCGTCTCTTTTTTTACAGCAAACTGAAAAGAGATTCCGGGCCGCACTTTGAGAATAGTATATCCGACACGGACAGACTTCTCTTGCAGAAAGATGAAGAGGTGAGCAATTTAACTGCCGTGTTAAGCTTTTCCAGGGACGAATTTGAGAAGTTAGAAATCAAAAAGTATTTTGCACTGAGAAAAAAATTTTTAATGTTTATAAATATAATTACATTTCACTGTAATCATGATCGTTACTACTATTATGTTAGTAACAGTAACTGTATAGTTTTATCAATAAATATGTATAACTGAAATGATAATAATTATAGTTAAATTATAGTAATTGCAACCATTTTTGTGGCAATAATAACTATAATTATAGACCTTTTCATTATCACATATATTTATTAATAAAAGTATATATATATATAATTATTATTACTAATATTGTCGCAATAATCATAATTGTAGTAAGATGTAATTGAGGGAATGGACGAAATAAAGGCCTATAAACAAAATCTTGATATCAATGAAATAACTTGCTACTTTTTCATTATACACAAATGGGTACGATATCAAAACGATCAATATATGAAAAAGCTAATTGCCGGAAAAAGGGCCTAAGTAGAATTGTGCCTTTATATTCCGCCCATCCCCTCAATTGTACTTACGAGTACGAGTTCCTCTCTGTGTACTATTCCAAGTAACGTAAATATTTCAATATTTAGTATAAAAACAGGCGTATTTTTTTAATATTATAATATTTTAATATTTTAATATCATTATATGTCTCTGGAAAAGTTAATCTTATTCAATTCAATTTTCCTGAAATATTTTCTCATATCGCTCACTATGCAATTCACTTTTGCAGATACGAAGAATGCAAGATATCTTGGCACAAATGCAAGAGAAACTCAAAGCGACCGGTCAAGTCGGAGGAGGAGGTGTTGGATTGCGAGGCCGCGTGGGCAGCCTCGGTAATGATCTCGATTCCGCAGACGTGGAGAAGAAACGTAACAGTATTATAGACGTTTGAAGTGTAGATCGTCCTCGGAATAGACATACATCCGGGGATATAGGATTTTCCTTCCCGAGAGATCTGTACATATTCGTCTGACTCTTAACAAATTTCTCTTAATGCATTACGTAAAATTTTCGAGATTGTAATATTAGCACGAATTCTTTACATATTATGGTATATAAAATATCAAATTTTATTATATTTGCCTCTATTTTATAATAAGAAAATTCAATGCGTATTCGATTAATTAAAATTTAAATAAATTAGATTTGTCTCTATAATATAAAATTAGATAATTAAGGTTATTAATTTTTTTCTCGATTATGCGTTATCTTTTGTAACCGGTTTGGAAAGATAGATAAAATATATAAAACCGCAAAAGATTCCATACTTATTCGCCGAATATATTTGATCAAATCGAGTTTGTACAGATCTGTCAACTATACTCCGCTAATGTCGGTGATACGTGAGATCGGAAGTGTTTTATACTTAACATGCATAGCTAATTTATAGAAATAGCAAACACGCATAATCGTATAAAAAAAAAAACTCGAGAGATATACAGGGAGTTTTTCAGGTTGAACCATTAAACTGAAAGTATGAATTTAGGACCTCACAATAAACAAAATTTTTTTCTGCGAATTTGATTGTAAAAAGATATTGCCTTGTTATTTTAATTTCGTTTAAGAGATATTGACTTATATTTGATTATTGTAAAACAATAACGGGAATAGATCTAGATACATTGACATTATTCATTCCTATAATCTGTATCTTATTTGTGTTAAAAATAACGATCTGTTCAAGCTTGTTAAAAATTTTTGTTGATTTTTGAAATTTTTAACATATTCAAATGTTAATTTAACGCAACGTAATTATGTTATTTGAATATTGTCTTAATGTCAAAATAACACAATTTATGAGTGAGCGTATAACATAAAAATAATATATATTAAAACATAATTTCTAAGATAAACGAATAAAATATGTATTAATTTAGCATATTATAAATAATTTTAGTATCAAAATATGCTTCCACAGTTTGCTTAGAAATTATATCATTACATTTTTTATATTGATTTTTTAATGTTCATTGCTTTATGACATATTTGACACAAAATAAATATGTTACAAAGCAACAAACGTTAAAAATAATTTGGGACACGTAACATTTTTAACACAAATTTTCCAACTGTGTAAAAAGTCACTGTCTGTTAAACGAAGCGTTTACGAGTAAACTTCCACAGAAAAATTTTGTTTGCTTTGAGGTCCTAAATTTTTCCTATATTTTGGCGGTTTAACCTGGAAGTACTCTATGGCTGTGTTCGCTTTGATGTTTACAGCACTTGTTGAGCACTAATTGTCCTTATTTAATATTTAATAAACAACAAGGATGAAATGACGCTTAAAGCATTGTGAGTACCAAAGCGAACACAGCCGTATATATGTATACATCGAGCATTCGTTGTAAACCGGACGTACAATTGATCGCACAAATACTGAAATCGGTGAAGAAATTCTCCCGTTCAGTTTGCTGTTTAATGTTAGTACGGAGATCCGTAGTCCCGAGTATGCCAAGAAGTTGCAAATAAAAATTATTACATAATTAGAATTAACATTCTAAATATACGCACAATAATTCATAACTATATAGAATTATATAAGAAGAGTGAGATATGCGAGATAAATTTAATTGTCGAAGAAAGATTCGCGTTTGCACGGTCACTACTTTACTAAACTTTTTGATTTTCTAAACCCTTTAAATGTGCTTTAAGTTCTTTTCTTGTGAGAAGAATTTGTAGATGTTTTGTAAGAATAAATATGCCACAATAAATGATAGGGTCAATTTGAATCTCAACAATTATTTCAAACTTTGTTTCATCCCATTTCATTTTTCCTTTAATTATTTAAAAAAATTTAATTTTCTAGAGAGAGAGAGAGAGACACCATCGCCTTGTCATTGAAAAAAACAACTTTTTTACTGCTTTTACTAAAAAACGACTTATAAAAGAAGAATCTATCAATATCAAACTATGATGTTTGTTGATGTATAGTTTTTCTCTCTGGAAGTCGAAGTTATACTTTATTTTAGTTCTGCTACATATATTCATTTCCATCTAAAGTTCTTAACTAAATATAACTAATTTGCGCGATTTAAAATTTATTTTCTGACTATATATCTGAAATTTAATTTTAAAGTGAACGTTGTAAATTTGCAATTATCACTCTTTGAAAGTTAAATAGAAAAAAAAGAGAAAAATATACTTCTTTTGAAATAAAAATGCGTAATAGAATCGGCTAAAGATAATAAAGAAATATTATTAAGATAAATGCTCAAGATAAATTCGTTTTTATTCTGAAGAAGAAAAATGATAAATGCTGTTTAAATATTTAATTAGTATTTAATACTACTTTATAAATTTTAGTTTTCAATTTAAAAAGTACAACATTATTTCGCTGCTATCGAAAGATCATAAATATATTTTGTATCATTACGGAAAATTATTTCCGAGAAAATCACTGCAAAAAATTAGAAAAATTTTATTTTGC
>NW_017305485.1:3244381-3247287 GCF_001594115.1 Trachymyrmex septentrionalis
TAGTTTCAGGAATTACCTCAATCAATGAGTTGCGTTTGATTACTGTCGGGCTCGGAAAATTTATTATTGCGATATATAAACCTGATTTACTCGATGTTTTTTACTAGCAACTACAGTACTGATCTTGTAGCAAATTAGAAAACAAATAAAAAATATAATTAAAATTTTTTTAAATATCTACTATTATATATAAATATAATTTAAATATAATTATAATTATAATTCAAAAGCTTTTTAAAAAAATTTGTTTAGAAAGTTAAAAAATATAATTTAAGATACTTTTTAGTCTCTAGTTTTTTATAATTCACTGGAAGACTAGTACGTTAATGCTATTAAACTTTTGTCAGACCTTTATAAACACAATAAATTCGTTCGAAGAATATTTTTCTAAACCTGACGGCGACCAAAGACACAAGATTTTCACGTTTTATACTCTGTGATAGCTTTTTAGTGCAAATTGCATGAATACTGAATTTGAAAAGAGAATAAAGCATCTTGTTAATCAAGTCTATGTATCGCAAATCCTTCGTCAAAGAAAATTTTTCTGAACTTGACGGTAGCCAAAGAATGCGTATGATTTTCACATTTTAATACTCCGTGATAGTATTTTAATAATATATTTTACTGCAAATTGCACTAAATTTAAAAGAAAATAATTAAGTAATATTATCTTATCTCAATAATACCAAATGATCTTGTCATCCTTAACGGATTTAACGTTCAAAAATCAAGTAGACGCATCGGTGAGGAAAATCGACGCGTCAATCGGTGGAAGAGAATTAATTGTTGCATGAGTAGATGAATAAATTCAGTTTAGTACTCACCGTTCGATGTCTCATCTACCTCGCGATGCTGACACGCTGGTACATCTAGGGTATTGTAGCTCCTATTGTCCGATTCCAACCCTCATTGTCTGGTTGCAATAATTGTACACTTGTCACAAATATACGCTCATTCGTCCCATTTCAATCGTCACCCCTTTGGCGTCGTCCAGTTCGATGAAATTAAGAACGAAATGCGCGCGAAAAGAAACGTCCATCTACGCACGAGATTTTCATGAAAATTACGACGCACACGTATTAACGACAAAATTTGAAAATGTAACACGGCATCGCGGGACGACCTTGAAAAAATCCGTACGTTCGCGCGAGTACATTTTGCAACTTAAATTCATTGCTCACTTTCGTTCAAATTATTGCTTCCGGTAGCAGTAAATTCGACAGAATTTACCGAGGAAAAGGGCGATAAATATTATTTATTGCGTAAAACGTCCGTCCATTCGCGCACAACGCAATGGTATGGACTGAACTGAGCGCTACGCTCCGCCGGTTGTCGACACGCAGCTCACTTCGCGACATCGTAAAATTCTATCAGTGAAAAATGTAAAAAAGCCCATCAGAGCCTACATCGGCTATTCGGATGCACAAAAATTTTTTATTTTTACATTTTTCACTGAGATTCTTTCGAGCCTTATTGTATATATCGTAAAATTCTTTGTTCATACGATCACTTTGTTCCCATTTTATCACTTCAAGTAGCATCAATTCAACTGAATTGTCGAGGAAACACACGACGCTGCGTGAAGCGTCCATCTATCTGCGACCAACCGTCGACTCGAATAGACTGAACTAAGCGCCATGCTCCGTCGACCGACGGCACGCGCAGCTCACTTCACGACTTATATTATTAATCACAAAATTTCGTTGTTCATGCAGTCATTTTCGTTCGCAAATTATTGCTTCCGATGGCGTTAAATTCGACAGAATCACCGAGAAAAACGTACGATGTTGAAAACCTGTGAAACGTCCGTTCGAGTAAAAATTTTCCACGAAAATAAAAGCGCGCGCATATTGCTATCAATGAGCACATTCAAGCCAGACAAAGCGGCTAGCTTGCTCGCCGAGCGATTAAATGTGATTGGTTGGATCTATCTATAAGTAACAATCAATTATATTCATTTGCTTGGCAAGCAGACTAGCAACTTTGTTCGGCTTGAACACGTCCAATGAGTTCAAAAAAGGTACTGGCGCGGTGCTAGCGAAATGACAATAGGAGTAGAAAACGCGCCGCGAGAAGAATTCGAATGTAATCACGCATATATTGCACTTATCCTCCGAGATTCGTCGTTCGCACTGTACACCGCGATGAATTCCGTACCGATATTATCTCCGACAGCACTCGATTTGATAGAATTACCGACGAAATGCGCGATGCCGTGCGAAACATATAGTTCGTCGCACACGACAGTGACGTAGACTGAAGTATGCGTTCAACGGCCGGCGACCGACGCGCGACTCACTTCGCAGTTAACAAGGTCACGCGCGTTGAGGCATAAGCCGTTGTGTTTGAAATACAATATTGCTAACGTATCGCGATACTATGACGCGTTGAAATGTTTCATTGGTTTCAGAAGCATTTGCCGTGGCAAGTATCGTATTAACCGTTTGCTTGTATTTATGCATTTGTATGTATACATACGACTTTTATAAGTAACAAATTCATATCTAAAATTTCTCTGAAATTTGTGAGTTCTGTTATATTTCCTAATACCAGAAGATTGAGATTGAATTTGATTAATCAAAAGCAAAGTTCACTAAATTATTGTTTTTTTCTTTTGATTTGTTAAATTAGATACTTCTCTCTCTCTCTCTCCCTCTCTCTCTCTCTCTCTCTCTCTCTCTCTCTCTCTCTCTCTCTCTCAATTTCAATCTTTAATAGTAATGAATCTTTTAGGGAATGTAAAGGAACTTATAAGTAAATTTTATGTAAATATAAATTTGTATGTAAATATATAAATGCATGCATAAAATGTTTTATGTGATGCATATAAATAAGAGAAATTTCTATTCACATATAGAAATGATTATGATTGAATATTGTCCACATAAATTTCTTTATAATAAAAG
>NW_017305485.1:3247387-3249119 GCF_001594115.1 Trachymyrmex septentrionalis
TATAAATATACTATTATAAATATGCTATACTTCGCGATTCATTTATTGCTTGTTTAATGTAACTTTTTTGTATGTAACATACAAACTAATACAATTTATTCATTTGCAACGATTCCCTTTGATGTTGCCGAAAAATCACCGGCACGAATGCTAAATGACAATGCAAACTCGGCTCTATCTATTTGTGCTTCACGAATTTCATACAAACGGCAATCGCAAATCGCACGTAATTTGCTTAGCTTGCGTAGATTGGCTTTAGGATAAGTTCATTACGCAATTTGTGAAGTTCTATATTTGTGTGAAAAGAAAGTAAAAAGTTACTGCAACGTATTTGTTAAATCAGTGGTACGATAATAAATCGTCAATTGGAAAATTAAATGAATTAAAACTGTCAAAAACATTAAAAACTCGCCTGATCCGGAATGGAAAAACTCGATTCCACGAAATTTGTCCGCCTCAGGCGCACCCAGTTCTCGGAATTGTTTTCATGTTGCCTAGCAACGTGTAGCGTCCAAAAAAAACTCCTTCCTATACGCACAATTTACCGCTTATTCTGCTCGGCTATCCAGTGAAAACTACACGTGCGTTAAAAAATATCTACTATATTTTACAACATTAAAATATTTCGACAATGGCTGCATTCAGCAGAAAAAGCAGCTCTACAATTGTTGTAAGATTTTTTAATATATGTAATTGAGAGGATGGGCGGAATAATTTCTCGATGTTTAATTGACGATCATTTGGAATAGCTTCTAAAATCAGGAATACACGCGAAGCTCGTTTATTTATATTAGAATAGAATATATTCATTGTATAAAATTGCTAATTAATGTTTATTTTTTATAAATAAGATTTTTTTAATCAAAAATTTCCTTGTACGAATATTTTTTGCTCTCACTGTAAGTAAATTTTTATCTCGATTCAACTAACTCTTTAGCTTTTTCTAATTCTAAAAATTAGAAAAAGATGAAGAGTTAATTGAACCGAAATTAAAGTTAATCTATGTACATTGTGTGTGTGTGTGTGTGTGGTGGATACTGGCATTAAATAATCATATTAAACAATCTTATAACAGTTGTAAACTCAGACAACATAAAATTTAAAACGTTTCTAATTGTAAAAGTCGTCTATAATATGTCTTTAAAGCCTAATTTACATCGTGCTCTTTGCTTTCTATTTTTTTCTTCTTACTACTTTTTACTTCTTGTCTTTTTACTTCTTATCTTATACACAGCACAATTTCTTCGTTTTCTGTCGCTCGAGATGAAAGTTCACTTCGAAAGAGATAAGGAACACTATTGTCGATAAAACGGTCGTAAAGAGAGAAAAAGGTAAGAAGTAAAAACTATAAAAAAATATAGGAAGTAAAAAGTACATTTTAGATTAAGCTTTAAACTGTTCTCGTAAAAATATCTTTAACGCTCGTTTCTACTAATGTAGATTAACTCTCGATTTAATTTACTTTTTATCTTTTTTTCAGTTCTAAGCATAAAAAAAGATAAAGAGTAAATTAAACCAAGATCAAAATTAATTTACATTGGTAAAAATGGATATAAGTCGTTTTCTGGACTGTTCTCACAAAAATATCTTTAAATCGTCTATTTTAAGGCATCTTTAAAATGTTTTATATTACGATTTTGGACTTTGTGTTGTCTGGGAAATTGCTTTTTCTGCTAAACGCAGCCAGTGTTTTCTCTCTCTCTCTCTCTCTCTCTCTCTCTCTCTCTCTCTC
>NW_017305485.1:3249219-3256818 GCF_001594115.1 Trachymyrmex septentrionalis
ACTCACTCACTCACTCACTCACTCACTCACTCACTCACTCACTCACTCACTCATTCACTCATAATTTCATAGAAATTTTTTAGCAACTATTTTTAGTATCTATGAACGAAACTGAAAGATTTATCTAACGCGAACCGTTCCTCTTTAATGATGTTTTATACATATTTTCAAAATGATGAATAAAATTATTAAAAAATTATTCTAAATCACATTTAAAAATAATTTGGTTTACTATCTGGATTGTAAGTTATTTTTATGAATAGTAGCATTTTTTTAATCTGTGCTCTAATAAAAATATATGGAAATGTATTACAAAATAAATAACAAAAATCTCAATTTTTTAATATAAGTACATAATGTATTCAAGATTATTCATGTATAGTTACATTGCAATACATGAACTAATTGCCCAGTAAATAAATAAAATATTTATTTGTTCTATATCCTTATAACTGATCAGTGAATCGCAATAAAACTTTGCATAAGTTATTTTGAATATTTAAAGAATTTACACAAAAAAATTAGATTTTTGTTATTATTTTTAAAATTTTAATTAAAAAAAATAATAACAAATAAAATTAATAAACAACAAAAATGTGTTATTAAATAGAAATGTAATCGTACACACACAACTTTTTCGTATAGTTTATTTAAAGTGTAAGTATTAAATATATTTTCAAATTAATTTTCTTTGCAGGGACTGTACATCCTTAAGTGAATTAATGTGAAGTATAATGTTACTTTAAAGTCTCATCGTTTATTGTTGCAATTTGATTCGTGATATCTATTACGATATCTTGCAACACGTTGTTTAAATATTGCGACGTATCTGCCTATGGAAAAAACAGTGATGCAATCGAAAGGAGAACTATTAATCTAACTTATTGTTATCTCTGTCTCTTGAGTAAGGCTTTCATGCAAATTATACGGCAACCACCATCGAGCAAACCCGCTAACAAATTCTTGGGATATTGCCAAACGCGTTTTTCACATAGAATTAAGAAACTATCTGAACACTTTATCGGTCTATCGATAATAATAATGACAAAAATAAATTCAGGATTTATTTATTTAGTGAATTTTGTGTCATAATAGTAGCCTAAAATGGCAGTAAAGTAATTAAATCTTTTTAAAGTTACGATAATCCAATTTTAAGAACGCGAGACACCTCCTCTAATTATTAGAAATCACTTGAAAATATAACTAAGAGGAAGAGACGGCTTCGTATTTCGACAATTGCACAGAATCAGGAATCATTGCGATTACACCGAACGAATGATTAGACCCATCGCAGAAACCTGCGGTTTTATTATTAGCCGTAATTACAGTTATGCGATCGCACTCCAAAACTCCCCGAATAACGAATATTGCGTACTCCAATCATCGTTCCGTCGAGACTGAATTGGGCGCTATAAAACCATGGTTGTCGAGATGAACCATCTCAGTTTCGCGAACGATCGTACAATTTTATCGAATTTCTAATGATCCGTAAGGTTGGTACAAATACTTCGCATTTCGTAGAATTTTCATTAAAATTCTGCGGAAGATTTTGTGAAAATCAGCAAACGGGAGGTTAATCAACTCTTTTTCTTGTAGTAAAAAAGCGTCTCTTTATCATAATATATTAATCACATTTAATTTATTTATTTATCATTTTGTATCGAATCGATATCATTATATCGAATGGTGCGCAAGACGTGTTCGCATCAGTGGTGTAAAATCATTTTCCCATTAATTCGTTTACGTCAGAATCTTTCTCTTTCATCAATACGTGTACAAGTTTCCGTGTTTCTTCTTTCGTACAGGCGGCACTGTTAGCGATGTTTCTAGTAGGAGTTCGGAACGAACCGCAAGGTCCGGCCTATCTTCCACCTGGCCCTCGTACTGGAGGAGGCGGGACCGGTCATCCGGACGATTGGGCCGGTGTAAGTATGTATTTATTATGTGTAATACATAACTTCGAGAAAAGAAAAGGAATAGAACAGAAAGGGCCCCGCACCAATCTTATGGAAAATGTCTTTCAGCGGATTTGATTAATTTTTGGATATGTTGTAATTCTCTTCATTCTGAACAAATGTCTCAATCGGCACAACTTGATTCTATGAGCCGTTTCCGCGCTACAAGCCTTGAAAGGTCCAGATTTACATTAGATACATGATGACTGAACCTTTCAAGGCTTGTAGCGCGGAAACGGCTCATAGGATCAAGTTGTGTCCATTGAGACATTTATTTAGAATGAAGAGAACATATTCAAAAATTAGCCAAATCCGCAGAAAGACATTTGCCATAAGATTGGTGCAAGGTCCTTTAGACTAGATGATGACTTAGGCTCAGTTTCATAACTCACGGTTAACTCTTAACCGAGGTTCAACTTATTTCTCATCCTTTTCCAATTCTAGCATTAGAAAGAGATAGAGAGGAATAATTAAACCTCGGTTAAGAGTTAACTATAAATGAAAATGAGTCTTAATCATTAGAGATCCGCTAATCGTCGAGATACACTTTATTTTCAGAATGTGCAATATGTGATTCTTGGATATGTTCTTTTTGACATTCGCAACACTTGCGAATATCATTGGTTGTGTTAAGCAGAGAAAACTGAGTAAACGTGTTAGTGATTCTTTAATATGATTGGTTACTTGCCTTAGAGAGTTCTTCGTTGGATCTAACAATAAGTGTAGGAACCAATTGTATTAAAGAATCACGCAGCGTTCGATATTATTAATGTATTCTTCTAGATCTAAAAGTTTGATTAGATGATATATAAGATGACCTAGAACACTATCAATAACAGCGAACATTCTCTCAACTGTTAAGCAGCCATTGATTGGTTAAATTGAACAGAGAAAGCATTTTACTATTGTTGTAAAATTCTTTAATATAATTGGTTTATATATTTAGATTCAATGAGGATTTAAGGGCAAAATCAATCATACTGAAGAATTTTACGACAATTGCTGCTCTCTCTGAATACAGCCTTGTTGTTTATCAAATGTTAAACGAGAGCAAAGAATGATTTTGCTGCACAGAAAAAAATGTTTAGTTGAATTAACTAGAATTCTGATGGAAAATGAACGACAGAATTTTAATTAAATCTACAAGATTTCTGGTTAAATCTAAAATTCTAGTTGAAATAATCAACATTCAGTAGATTTGACCAGAAATCTAATAAACTTAATTCTGGATCATTTGCATTTTCGTTCATTTTGCACCAAAATTCCAGTTAATTCAAACAAACATTTTTTTCCGTGTGAGGTATTTAAAAATTTAGGTAGATACAGATCTAAAAACTTTAAGTTGAACCATCAAAATAATTATATAGGAAACTCGAACATGATGAGTAATGCTGCAAAAAGTTTTGACATTCTAGCAATCAGTTCGAGCGATCAGTTCCTATACAATTATTTTGGAAGTTTAACAAAATTATTTTCAAATCTGTAGCACAATTTTTAAATACTTTAGCAAAACCGTTCTTTCTGTGGATGCTCGTGAATATTGCAAATGTCAAGTGGAACTTATTCCTTGTGACACTTTTCTGGGGATTGATTGTATATCTTGAAATGAAGTGAAAATGACAAAAGTGAGCAAATTTACTAAAATATTTATAATTTTATTGGTAAAACAGTTAGTAACAGTTTCTCACTTTTGTAATTTTCACCTCGTTTCAAAATACACAATCGATCACCTGGTCCCGCTATTATTAGACGTGTCGTTCTTATTGAAACCTTTATCAGGATCCAGCGAACTATGAGTTTTCGTACGAGGTCCAGGACGCGGCGGCAGGTCTAGACTTCGGACATCGCGAGATGAGGAAGGACATGGAGGCCACGGGAACCTATCATGTGCTGCTGCCGGATGGTAGGACCCAGATTGTCGATTATATCGCCGATCAGAACGGATATCGGCCGATGATACGATACGAAGGAACCGCCACTTATCCCGCTCCAGGACCGGCGCAAGAGGGCTACAAATATTAGAATCCTGACTTTTTTTTGCAATTAAGTACCAATCTTTTTTAGCGCATTAAAAGGATCGATTAAATATTATATATTCTTGAACAGAGACCGGTGTTTTTTCTATAAATGTTTTCTATAAAGAACCAAAGAATATCTTGGGCTTTGCGAGTCAAGAGGCGAAATCAAAGATTATGTAGATATTTGTACTAAGGAAGAAAGCAAATATCCATGACTTTTTTATTGACGAGATTCAATATATAATGATAATAATAACTTCAGAGCCGACCTCTGCTCTTAAGTCTGATTCCATCAATTGTAAGTTTAACTTATTTAATCTCAATTCAATTCACTCTTTATCTTTTTCTAATTCTAAGAATTAGAGTAGATAAAGAGTAAGTTAAACCGAGATTAAAGTTAATCTTACATTGATGGAATCGGGTCTAAAGATATACGACGAACATGATCGAGATCCATTCGTGGACATGTCGAATATTAGTAGTATTAGAACAAATACTGTTGTACACACTCGAGTAATGTAAGAGGATGACATTTTGTTCAGGAAGATCAAAATAATATAAGCGAAACGTTCGCCGTGACTGTGACAACGATCTTATCTGTAATGTGTAATAAATAATTTGATGAAGAAAATATAATAAAACTTTTCTTCCCTTGTTCTCTTTGATGTCTGATATCCTGCAAACGTTTCGCAAGCAGCCGCAATGCAACCGATTTCTCAATAGATTTCACAGCATTATTATATATAAAAAATCAATTTAAATTCCAATCTGGATTGAAACTCTGGATGAAGTTCGGAATTGAGAATGTCCCACATAAAATAAAGTAAAATTTTTTTTTAGTTTTCTTGCTCCAAAAATAAATCAAATATAGTTCATTTATAAATTTATATGTATATTTAATTTATTTTTGGAGAGAACTACAATATTATTTTGATTTAAATTCGTTCTACGTTTTTCTTGTTGTTAGAATATTACATACGAGATTCAATCGTGGAGACTCATACAGGCAATTTACACACAAAAAAACATACATATTGTATACGCAAATAACAATTATCTGTTTCAAATATTTCAAAAGTTTATATAAAATACAAATTTATCAAACATCAAATTTATTCAAAATATATTCTGAAAATTGTATACATTTCAATTAAGATTATTAAATTAAAACATAACTTATTATATAAAGCCATTTCTTTAACCAATTTTATAATATTCCTCAAAAGAAGATAGTCTTGTTTTAAATATCAATGTTTTTCTAAAATTTGTAATAAGTATATTTTATAAGATTATTTATCAAGAAAATATTCTTTATTAAAGATAATCATTACTTAAAAGAAAAAATTATCATTATTAAATTACTATATATTATATTATTATACTATTCTCTACTTCGTGTTCATGATTACATTTCAGATTGAAAAAGATTTCGGCGCGCGATTTGCAGAATTAACTATGTATACAAAATCACTCTAAAATATTTAAACATCTAAGATCCGCTTTGACTAAAAATAAGTTTGTATTTTAATTTAAAAAGAAAAAAAAAGAAAAGGAAAACTAATTAGTTCTTAAAAACAGAACATCGTCCTTAGGCATTGAAATAATGATACTCGTAATATAAAGGAGAATGAAGAATCTAGCTAATAAATTAGCTCATTGTTAATTATAAATTATCTAATAGTAGTAGCTCGCGAACAGTAGTTCCAATAATTAAGACCGGCAAATTGATAAAAGAAATCTATTATTTTTGCATTAAATTGAAGGCTTTATTTAGCATAGTTAGAATGATCCGATTTAGGTCAAATATGCACCATTTTGTTCGATAACTTGTTGCCATTTTGAAGGTAATTTTATTATGCCTCTCTCATAGAAACCCTCGCCCTTATTGGCAAAAAACTGGGACAGTCGATTTTCACAAGCTTTTCTTGACGCGAATTTTTCACCAGCAAAATCATTCGCAATACACAGGAACAGGTGGTAATCACTTGATGCCAGGTCCGGACTATAAGGTGGATGCATAAGAACCTCCCAACCAAGCTCCCGGAGCTTCTGGCGAGTCACTATCGATGTGTGTGGCCTGGCGTTGTCTTGATGGAACACAATTCCTCTCCTATTGGCCAAAGCTGGCCGCTTCTGGGCGATTGCTTCTTTCAGACGGTCCAATTGTTGACAGTACAGGTCCGAATTAAGAGTTTGGCCGTAGGGGAGCAGCTCATAGTAGATGATTCCCTGCCAATCCCACCAAACACACAGCAAAACCTTCCTGATCGTCAATCCTGGCTTGGCCACCGTTTGCGCCGGCTCATCGCGATTCGACCACGACCGTTTTCGCTTGACGTTGTCGTAAGTGACCCACTTTTCATCACCAGTAACCATTCGCTTCAGAAATGGGTCGTTTTTGTTGCGATTCAGCAGCGATTCGCAGATGGAAATTCGGTCCATGAGATTTTTTTGCGTTAACTCGTGTGGCACCCATACATCGAGCTTCTTTTTGTATCCAGCCTTATTTAAATGGTTCCAAACGGTTTTTTGTGCAATGTTTAGCTCCTGGCCAATCGAAACAGTGCTTACATGACGGTCGGACTCGACGATTTCCATTATTTTATCGACATTTTCGACAATTGGCCTTCCAGAGCGTGGTGCATCTTTGACATCAAAATTACCGGAACGGAATCGACGAAACCAAAATTGCGCGATATTGACTGTTACAGTATCAGGACCATAAACTATTCACATTTTTAGCCGCCTGGCTTGCGTTTTCGCCTTTATCGAAGAAAAAATGTAAAATATGGCGTATTTTCTCTTTGTTGTCCATCTTTGACACGCGCTCAAACAATACTGACTCAAGCAATCACAAAACTGTCTGAGAAGTTTTTTTAGTACGAAATCTTATCTTTCTAACGCCATTTGGCGTAACCCGATCGCACTTATACAAAATTTCTTTTTACTACACCTTATATATTGCCGCGGACAAAATTCCACCATTTGCTACACCGTGATCGAAAATCGCGCGTGAGTGCGCCACCTCGATGTTAATCCCAGTCGAAGTTTCCAGAATGCTCGAGCATGCTCCGCGACTTGCACGCCAATTCGGGCAGCGTCAGATAATCAGGTTCGATTCACGGCAGTTTAGACTGACGATTCGCGAGCGAATCAGTATTATTAATCGGCATTGCTGACTCTGACAGCGGGTTCTGTCATCGTCCTACGATAAACCGCCGTGCGAAGCAACATCTCGTAAGCGCAAACGGAACACTTGTATTTTACGAGCGAGCCGTCACGAAAAACGCGGCCCGACATTAAACTCGGAACGCTTACTAACCGCAGTTCATAGGACGACTCGTAAGTAACACGTGTAATGCCGAAAAAGTCACAATGGATCTTATTCTTTAATGGACGTTCATCGACACTGATGGTCGTCTCATTACCATTTAAAACATAGGTTATGTTATGCAGGCGAGTTCCAGTTGCTGTTCTGGGAAACTGAGTTTGCTAGAAGGTTAGCTCGGCGGTCTCGATTTACCTCCAACAGCTCTGCGAATTGGAAATTGAGCTCCAGCTTCAGTGTGCTCGGAACATTATTGTTATATCCCCGACAATCACTTGGAAGCATGGCAAAATGGGGC
>NW_017305485.1:3256918-3257495 GCF_001594115.1 Trachymyrmex septentrionalis
TGGCTCGGAACGTTATTGTTATATCCCCGACAATCACTTGGAAGCATGGCAAAATGGGGCGAAGGCGACCCACGTTGGATTGTGGAAGAGAGACCTGATGCAACCAATGTTAATAACTGGCATTGGTATGTTGCTCTACATAATCATGCTAGTTGGGATATCTTTAAGTCGACTATTCAATCCTGATAATGTATATCAGCATTTGATTGTTTCTCAAAATACTGATTTTTTACACTTTTTAATGTATTAAAATTGTTCTGTAGGACGGAAAAGAATGCCTGCGCATGGTCACAAGAAAAGTTGAAAGAACTTTTTATAAATTTCGAAATTGAGGGAGAGGGAGGTTGGTAACATGCATTTATAGATTTGGAAATTTGGAAAAAATATGTATAGTGTCTCTTTAATCGCCACAGGCGAATATCTTGAAAAATGTGATATGAAAAAATATTTCAGATAGAACGATTTCGAGGGATACGTTTTTGATTATGTTACTGTTTTTTTAGTTAATATGATTCCTCTAATTCTGTATCTAAAAGTATTAAGGTAGAGATATCAAATAAATGAAAAAAAAAAAAAA
>NW_017305485.1:3257595-3265958 GCF_001594115.1 Trachymyrmex septentrionalis
AAAAAAAACTAGAGAGTGGATAATTTTTTAAATGAGCAATTGATTAATTTCAGTATTCTGTTTACAAAATTAAGGCACAATTATAAAAAAAAAATCAATAGATATTAATTGATATTAATAAAAAAACTTAACGTTAATATGTGTCAGAATACAGTATAAAATATCTTGTTAACTTATTTTTTGGTATCTCTATCTTAATACTTTTATACGCAGAATAATTAGAGAAATAATATTATATAAAATAATTATATATTATAATTTCATATAAAAAAGTAAAAGTAATCTTCATACGTTTTTAGCACTTCCACTTTAAAAAAAGCGACGTGATCAAAATATGTTTTTCTTGAAACCGTACTGCTTTCATCTAAAACATTTTATCATACATATATTTTCAAGATATTTGTAATGGGGCAATTAAAATGGAATATTATACTATGTCCTCTGAAATTACAATATTTTTAAACTTTATTCATAAATCTTATTTTAATTTGTAGTATCATGTAAAATAACAGAAATGGAAAAGTGTGAAGGTGAGGCGGTAGCAAATAATAGAAAAGGGAAACTTATTTTCTTTTATGAATGGAATATTGTTCTTAAGTGGATATCAGATGGAAACTCCAGTAAAGATATTGAGGGTAAAATTAATATTCCTAATCTCTCTGAAGAAAATGATATTAGTGAAGTAGATGTAAGTATTTTTAATGAAATTATATAATTATTAAATTAGGCCATCTGGTTCAAACTATTATTTGTTTCATTTTCATTTTTTTTCGAGAAACATTGGTTTCTCGATCAGTAATCATTTTCCTTTGATATTTAGTATACTACTAAATTGCTATGCAAGAATTTAAATAGATACATATTTTGTAATTTGTAGATTGAAGTTACATTAAAAGATAGTACAGATGAAGGAGAGAAAGTTAAACAATTTTTACATACTAAAGGTAAAGATGTAATAAGAGAAAAATTAAAGAAATATGTATCTTCTCTAAAAGAAGGTAAGTTAATTTGCTAACTTGTGATGTAAATTGCTCATTATATTTAAAAAAATATAGCATTTGCAATCCATCTTTTTTTATTTGCAGAGTTTACGAAAGGAATGATACTTCCCAAAAAGGATAACGATAAAGAAAAAGAAAATATTTCTAACATAACATCTGGTTTTAATATTAAGGTATGTATAATATATTTATAATGTAAAGTAGTAAAATAACTAATAATGTATTTCCTTTCAAGATGCAAATGAATGCTGCAGTGACGCCAACGAACAATAAAACAGCAAATTGTAAAATTTCAACCACTACGATTAAGCAAAATGTAAAATTTCAATGCAGAGCGGATGAATTTTACAACGTCCTCTCTTCAATCGAGGTAATAATTTTGCCGTATTATTGTCTCAATATAGACGTTATTAATATAAACTAAGCCACTAGCCAACTTATAACAGAATTTTTAATTTTCACAGATGGTACAAGCATTTACGAAGAATCCAGTAAAGCTAGAGCCGAAGAAAAATGGTCAATTTGAACTATTCGGTGGCAATATTCACGGCGAATTCATAGAGATCACTCCAACGAAGATTGTTCAAAAATGGCGTTGTAAACAGTGGCCGTCCGGACATTTTAGCGATGTTACGATCGATATCTGTGAAAAGAACGATCATACTGAGGTCAATTTAACGCAGAGCGGTGTCCCAGTGAGGTAAAACTCGAGAACAATGACTTTCTGTTAAAATTTAACGGTATTATTGACAAGTAAAATCGTTATGCGGAAACGTCGTGATTTTCAGCGAGGAGCTCTCTACGAAGGAGAATTGGGACAGGTATTACTGGGATGCTATAAAACGAACCTTTGGCTTCGGATACTTCATGTGATCTAAATTCACTCTAATGGATATTTATTTATTGCTAAGTAGAACAATCGTACAGATTGCGTTGATTTACACGCAATCGTGTGAGCGCTTGACTTCTGCGGGAGCATAGATGAAGTCTATAGTGCGGTGGGAAGGAAGTGTATGCTATACAGGTTTACTCTGTTCTCTCTTCGTATATTTGGTACCGCCTTGTGTAAAACCATAAATTAATATCGCTGCGCGCTCGTTACATTGCTGCGCGACGTTACAAGTGACTTGTATGTCTCTATCTATTAGATGTGTCTGTCTAATAAATCATGAGATAAAGATCAATGAGATTTCAATCTGTTCTTTCCGTATGAGAATGACCGTATCAAGCCTTTATTCCTTTAAATCATAACGATGCAACTTGAAGTCAATTATCAAATAAGCATTTTGTAATTGCTGTAAACTCTGCGTATATCTCTTTAATTGCGAAAGAGTTGGTAAAGTAATCAGTCTTCTCATGAAAAGAACGGACATTTTTTTATACATAATAAAAAGTAATGATCATTTTTCATTGTTTGAATGCTAACATCACATTATATATTTGACTAATAAATCAAATTTTGAACACGGTCGCGCTCGCGTTCATGTAAACAAGTTGAAACGCCTTTAAAATCCTAAAGCTGTACCCGCCGGTGCACCGAAATGTTCCCCTTTTCGCACGAGGACAGGACCAATGTCCTCAGCAGCTAGAGAGACGGGAGCGGCATGAATGGGCAGATCCAGAGAGTACGAAATGCGCGCGCCTTCGAAAATCAAAATCAATGTAGTCCGCCGTCGTTCGCACTGGTCCCGCTCGCTCGCTCGCTCGCTTGCTTCCTCGCGGATTGCCCACGCCCTTAGTGCACCTCGCGATCCCAACGCGAATGTTATCGGAGTACAGCGCCGTTTATCGTTTCCCTCTCTCCGTTTCTCATGCGTTTCCCATCTCCGTCGCTCGTAACTGCACAAGCGCATATCGGGATGCATATATACACGCACACCAACTTGTCATCCCTCTTTTTCCGAGTCTCCCCCCTCCTATATTTCTAATCTTTTTCTTTCCCTCTTTCTAGCCTCTCTTCCAAACAACCTTTTCCTCGTTCTTCCAGTCGCTTCTCTCTTTGCTTTCTCTCTTCCCCGTCTCGATCTTCTCTCCCTCGCTTGCACCCCTTGACCAAGTCAGTCGAATTAATTGAGAGAGAGAGAGAGAGGGGGGGGGAGGGGAGAGGAGAGGAGAGGAAGCGGGGGTTAAATTACCTCCCTCGTCGGAGAAGCGCTCTCTCTACCACAAGCATCACCACCACTATCATCACTACTACCATCACAGTCAGTCTTTCCTCCGATCCCGCGCCAGCACCATCGGCTAGCTCGCGACTTACGCGTGGAGCATCCCTCCGTGTTGAACGCTCCTCTTACGCGCGCCCTCTCTCTCTCTCTCTCTCTCTCTCTCTCCCCTCCCCTCCTCTTTCACCCTTCTCATCTCACCCCACAAACGAAATCTTTCTCACTCGACCACATCCTCGCGTTCGCCTATCCGTCTCTCCTCTTTCTCTATCTCGTTCGGTCGCGGGTACGCGCGCGTTGCGTCTCGCCCCGAGCGATGTCGGGGCCGCGTTAAACCATGCATGTAACCGATCACGCGTCCGTCAGTCGGTCGGCGACAGTCTAACGGAGGCCCCACGCGCATCGCGACATCGTCGCACCGACGACGACGTCGCCGTCGATCGCACTAGTCTCGTAACGCGCGCGAGGAAGCGACAGTCGTAGTAGAGCCGAGTATACCGATTGGTAAAGGAAGGAGAGGAAGGCAGCAGCAGCAGCAGCAACAGCAGCAGCAAGCACCGTCGTCGTCGTCGGCGTGATGACCACGGTCCCGGATCGGTGCTCGTCCTCGCACCCCGTCGTACCCCGTCATCGGTGATACGGGGATACGTCGCGCGCGCGCCGATTTCATTACACGACAGACATGTGAGTGCGAGAGCGCCTTCTCTCACCCCCTCCGCCCTCCGCCGCCTACCTTTTCACCCTTTCTCGCCCTCGCCCTCGTCAATTCCGTGCGCACCCTCCGGCCGAGACGCACGGCGGAGAAGCGCAGCTTGTCGCCGACTCTCGCAACGCGCGCGACTCGCGGGAGAGAAGGATCTCCGTTGACGATCGCCACGATCGCGTCGACGAGGGGTGGTCGCTCGTTCGCTCGCTCGCTCGCTCTCGGGAGGGAGGATCGAGTCTTCTGTCTCTCACCTAGCCTCGCCTCGCCTCGTCACGCATCGCATCGCCTCGCCTCGTCTCGCCTCGCCTCGCCTCGCCTCGTTCGCGCATCGCAGCAGCCTCCGCGCCAGGAATACCACGGAGAGGATGCGTGACGCACTCGACACGGGCGAGTATAGCTCGGGGGTGTAGAAGGTGGCAGCCTCTCTTTTTCAATTTTCTTTCCTTTTCCTTTTCCCCGTGTCCCGTACGTTCGCTCGCATCCGTGTCGGTTCCCATCGCGTTATCGCGCCGATTATCGGCCGGCATCGCCTCGGGAATCTCTCTCGCGGAGAAGTCGAGAGGATCGACGGTCCTCTACTCCTCTCTCTCTCTGGCGTTGGGCGGGTACGGCGTAACGAGCACGCCGCCGGACGAGCCACCCTACTTTTCCTCGGGGTGGTTTACTTTCTCGGGACTACCCTGGCTAGTCGCGCCGCGTCTCTCGCTCCGCTCGCCTCGGCCCTCGTGAAGAATCCTAAATAACGCGATTACGGACGGCCGCCCCCGTGTCCTCGGGTGAACTCAATTCGGAGCGTGTCACGGGGGTGAGTCTCAGAGAGGGATGATTTTGTACCAGTGCTCGGCCGCGTTCGAGAATTTCTCCTGGGACGGAGAGTGTTTTTCGTAGCAGTGCTTTCAACGTCCCTTAGGTGTGCCGCGCGAGATTCGCGCGGCGTAAAGTGGACCTTTCTGCGAAATCGCACTCGCACCGATTTCGCGTACGGGCTTCGATCGCGGTAACTTAAACGGATACGCGGTTATTTCTGTACGGTAATTTTTTTCTACTTCCCTACACTACGGATACTCCGCCGTTCGAAACGAGGAAAGAAACGTTGACCCAGAGTAAGATTTCGCTAATAATCGTCCATTCATGTATAACGCCCCACGCATAAGCAGCGTTGTTACCTTTACATTCATGAATCTTTTAGTACGCGTTAATTAAAGGGAATCGATCGATTACGTACGATCAAATACAAATCGCGGACGACGCGTGCTTTACAGCCGCCTGCGCTTGCTTGAACTTGTTTTAATCAATTCCAACTTTGCTGTGAACTCGCGACTAAGTTTCCGTCACGATATCCGTTCGTATAATCCTAGCTTAATTTATTTCAAATCGAAAGAAGGAAAAAAAGAGAGAGAGGAGCTTGAGAGAGAGAGATCCTCTCGCTAATCTATTACACAATCAACGATACGAATATCGAAATTCAGGACCGCAGGTGCACGAAGCCGCGATTGTTTATCTATAAAAATGCACGCGGAGATTTTATGGACGGCGGGCACGGTACGTGAGAGTTTTTCAGTATGCCGGGAATTCGAAAACGAAACTGATGATAGACGAAGGAGCTTCTCGTTTTCCATTAAGATAACGCCCGTTCGATCACTGTTTTTCCACGGCTATTCGCATGTGCGTGTTATACGTATTTTAGCTCGCGGATTTGTGCACGCGACGCGGGGAGGGGCATTTATGTACACAATTTTGAGTTTCTGCACATTTGAGCTAATAAACAGATCATTTTATTAGCAATCTCTCTCTCTCTCTCTCTCTCTCTCCCTTCTTGTTTACTTTAATTTCGTAATTATTCTCGCGCTGTTAGATCCATTCTTTTGCATCTCTTGTTGCATTAATGTTTTAACGCTTGAGAAAATGCTATCTTGGAGCGCCTATAAATAAAGCTATCTTGCTTTTTCTATAACCGAGAATATTTGAAATTAATTGCTGCAACACACATTATATTTCGTTGCTAATTACGTGAATGGGCACTCATATTTTCTTGAGAATTATGAAGCACTTCCAGCCAGTGATTTTATTTTCAATTCCTGTTGTATTTGCATTTTATCGTGATTTGCAAATAATGTAAAACGAGGAATGAGATTAAAGCCTTATTTATAAAAGTTCATTTTGAATGATGTGAAACGTCAAAAAAACGCAGATGCGGTTTAGATACAGTTTATTGTAACAGATAACGATAGTAACTTATCAAAAGTTTACGATCTCATCGCGATTATTGAATATATTATAAATAGAATGAATTGTTATTCATAATACAGCCAAGAAGAAAATTTGCAATCTCAAGAAAAACATTTGCAATTAAATCCAGCATTTATCTTCCTATGATGGGCGGAGACGCGCTTCCACTTGCAATTCGCTTGCGATACACAACTTGTTATCGGTACCAACGATACACTTCCGGTTTTACGTAAGATTATTATAGCACTCTTATCGTTCGACCGTACGTGTCGTCGCCGTATTATGTCACCTCCGTCTCGAAGCGAATCGCGAACGAACCTCTGATTTTATCGGCGCTTTTGATGCTTCGATAGCAACGAAGTATCATATTCCGATTCCTGATACCAAGTACTTCGGCGCTAGAAAAAGACGATAATTGCACGTTTATTTACTGCACTAATCATCCGCTTTCATTTCTCTCGATTTATCGAAAATTATCAAAAATGTTTTATGACGAATTGTCAAAAAGTATTTAGATCACTATTGTTAATAATATCCATACTTTTCAATCTTATTCGTGATATCGAATATGATGAACAGAGCCAATTGTTATACTTAATATGTCAAAGGAGACGATTATTTCTCAAGAAGAGAGCATTCGCAGTTAAATTGCTTCATTATTTCCTTATTATTACATAAAGTATGTCATTATTGAAAATATGTGCGAGAAAATAAATTATATTGAAATTTAATGGAAGTTTCATATTCGGGGGAATCGTAAGGCAAAGATCGAATCGGGCGGACGTAACATTTCGTACGATGTCAAACTGCAATTGCAGTTCCGGTCGCATCGCGACGAGAGCTTTGAATTCCCCCGACCCGACTTCCCGCATTAGATCCGTTCTCTCCAGCTGCACTTTATTAGACTCTCCGCAGCTCTAAGTGAAACGGCGTGTTGTAGTTGACGCTTGGCGAAGAAAAACGAGATGGGAGTAAAAAAAAATGGGAAAGAGAGGAGAGAAGTGTGGACAAGTGCGAAAAGTGGCAGCTGAAGAGAGAACGAACCTATTACAATCCACGATAACAATCTGTCGCCTGTCCCGCCTTTCAGCTGAACATGACAGCTTCCGACGATAATGATAATGTCCGCTATGGCATTTTCGCCTTATCGAAAAACAGAATATTTCGTTAACTTCAAATTTTCCCTTCGCCTGCGCACGATGTAATCTGCGATAAGAGCTTCGCGAAAAATGATACCCACTTTTACGCGCCACGAAAGTCACGCGTATAATTTCGCATTTGGAGACGGAAGGAATGATTTTCCTATCTAAAAATTTAGTTAAGATGCAGATCTGTTGACAATTTTGTTGGAACATTAAAACAATTATGTGGGAAACTCAAGTATAATAAACAATGCTGCAAAAGAATTGTGTTCTCTTATATAACTTGAATATCTTACATAATTATTTTCATATCATTTAGATATACTGTTAGATATTAGAATTTGTATTGTATTATTTTGACGATTCGACGAAATTATTTTCAAATTTGTGTCCGGCTAAATTGTTCGACACTTCAACAAAAACTGTTCCCTCTACGGAGGAGAGATCCGGTCGCAGGGTCTATGACATCCCGATCTAGCTATGTTGACACTAGTTTAAGCATCGGCGGGGAAACGAGAAAACGAGACTACGCGAATTTCAATCGAGCGGCGAATTGCTCGCTGGTGTACATCCATTAGAAAATAGAAACAGAAGAGTCGTTGGTCCCCCGTGGTATCCCGGAGGAAACGAGTTACGATGTTACGACTTTGATCTATCTGAAATTCTGCATCTTAAATTCTTCCTCTTTGACGTAAAAGCGGGAGACCTCGGGTGCGAATGCTGTAAAGGGTGTACAAAAAAATCGCGCGTTTTCTCGAGCAGTAGCGGATTCTCAAAGGCTTTGGGGAAGCTGATCGTTGATCCGTTTTCAGTGAGAACTCGCCCGAAGATTTACGATTAGACGAACCTTATTCCACTTGCTTCCGTCGTCATCAAACTCTTTTCTCCTTTCGGTTCCATTTTTATAACCGCTAAACTTAGTAGGTATTTCTTGACGTTCAGCGTTTGTGTTTTTTCCATCACAAAAGTATACATAAATGCCAATCGGAATGCCAACATTAGGTGTTCGTGTGCGAATTTAAATTTTTCGTTAAATAATAAATTAATTAGACGTGTTTCGACCTCTCACTTTAAGAAATTTACCAATGCTGACACATTCACATTTTATATATATATATATATA
>NW_017305485.1:3266058-3278204 GCF_001594115.1 Trachymyrmex septentrionalis
ATTTGACTGCGACACTCTCTTTAATCTCCATATAATAATTTCAGTCATATTTTCGTTTTTGTTAATTATTAAGGATGATCCAACAAGCGAGGGGCCGAAACGTCAGATTAATTTGTTATTTAGAAATAAGAAACTTTTCCACTCATAAACTGGCATTTGTATTTTTGTGATTTACATTCTCTGGAGGTTTCTTTTTTTATTGTTCTTCTTTTATATTTATGTAATTCGTTTGAAATTTTTCCCTTCGCTTCTAGCTGCTTCTAGTTCCTTCTTTTTTTCGGCTTCACGTTAGATATATATCGGGTTAAGCTCTTTAAGATTTTACTAAAGAAAGTTCAAACTCGAAATTCGCGGAGCAAAGCGGATCCGGCAGGTGGGGGTGGGACCCGGCGGGACTTCTGATGCATCGTGTATATGTATATCGCTGAGAAATACCTTCTTGGCCGACTATGTGTTATACCCCTTTACCGAATTAGGTTGTACATACATCTACCGTTTTCTCTTAAGAGACATCCCCGACCTACAGCTACCGTCGATATATAGTCCGCCTCATCGTCAGGCGTATGGCGCGCGTTAGAAGTAATTCGATCGACATGTCCCATTTATGTCTACTAGCGGGCAAAATGTAATAAAAGCCGCAGCACGGTAATAGCGAGTGCCACCTGTTTCATCCTGGGAAACGGAGAGGCGTGCGCGACAATTGATACACGAGATTGATTCCTTTTTCCCTAATCGGGACCCTTTTCGCCGCATTCCGTTCTTAATCCGCCGGTAAACGGCGGTGACTTGGATAGGAGGTGGGATATCGAGGAGGGACATCTTCGACCGCGTGCAACCGCGCGATTATGCAAACGTCTCCGCCCGATTTATCCCGTATTTGCCCAATTTAAAATGTGATCGATATGGCCGATTATACGTTAAAGCAGTTAATATTTATCGATCGAGCTGAAAGAGGAGTCTTCTCTCCTTTTTTTTTTTTTTCTCTCCACGTGAATAAAAATATTATACCGTCCTAATAAAAGTTTGGGGATCGATCGCGTATCTTGAGGTGAAAATAACAAAAATGAGCATTTACTAGGCGTTGATCAATGAAATTATAAATATTCAAGTGGATTTGCTCACTTTTATCATTTTTACACCCCATTTCAAGATACACAATCGGCATCTTAGACGCGAAACATTTTTTATTGGTCCACCATGTTTTAACAGCTTCTGAGAGAGAGAGAGAGAGAGAGAGAGAGAGAGAGAGAGAGGTAAGAAAAAGATACATTGAAAAAAAGTGTTTGGTATTTGTGATTATAATTGCATGGTAAAATAATTATGGTTAGGAGTTCCATTTTTACTCAAGCAGGACAACAAATCATTAATATCAAAATAATGTCAAAATGATCATTAAAGGTAATTTTTCAATCATTTTCGATTCATTTTCGAGTCATTTTGACTTTATTGTGACTTGTTGTTCTGCCCGGGTATGATTATTACTGCTACAATAGTAACAACAATAATCATAAATTATAATTTTCCCAGGAAGCAAGAAATATTTTGGAACATTTCAGTGACGTTGTAACGTGTTGCTGCAGTGTTACTAAAATATTCGAAAATGTTCTTGCTTATTAGTATAGTAAAATATCAAGATAAATGATAAATAAAATAGAAAAAGTTGTTATTCAGCAAATGCAATCGCAATTATAGTGAATATAATTGTTTTTCTCAAAAACTCATTCTATAAGCGAAATTGTAGTTGTAAAAATTGATCAACCAGTCGAATATTCTCCCCCAACTCGACTGTGATTGATCAATTCTACAACTACATTTTACGCAATTGTAGAATGGACCTTATTATTTATATGACAAACAAATATAACAAATAAAAAATATGTTAAGAAAAAACTAAAGCTTTCCAAGCAGTGCGTGACTATTATTAATAATACAATCGACTATTTATATTCGCATCATTAAAACAACTATAAATACATAATTGTCCTTCAAAAAAAAAAAAAAACGACTATTAGTTACAGTTAAATTATGATAATTGCAGTTTTTTTCCTCTCAGTGTACAAAACGCGGTTCGTGTCTACACTTTTAAAGGATCTCTAAAAAGTACAGGACGCGGCTGTTAGCGAGTTTTATCATTCCTAACAGCACGTTTCACTTCGTTCGCACTCTCCAGCACGTGAAGAGGGAGACAAATGTTTAACGTCCGAGAAGCAACGCTTTATTATTACCGTTCCTCCGTAACCTTTTCGAGCGAGAAACAAAGAAGTGTTCTTCATTAATGAAATATCAAAGGTTATTAACGGCGTTGTCTCGGTACGCCACGCGAGACACTCGATGGACTTCGATTTTCGTAACGCGGTTTCCGCCTCGCTCGAGAGGAGGGATTTTTTTTACAACGGGGATGCACGCGGATCCGGAGGTCGGTTGACGTTAACGTGCGACCGTGCACGAACGGGCCCGTAAAAATATGCACGGCGTAATTTACGCGCGTGCAAGGGAAGAATGTATGTGTGTGTGTGTGTGTGTATATTTTTTTTTCATCGGCAAAAAGAGCAGCGTATCGGAAAATTTATTTATAGTTCAACCGTGTAGCCGCCGGGACGGCCGCAACGGCCGCCGGTTGTAACGCCTCGTAATAAGCAGAGAGATGCATATAAGTGGATCACGACCTTCTGCTATTTTTTTTTTCCATTTAGTCATTAATATGTTTTACGCGCGCGCTTGCTCCTTCTTGGGCGCACTTATATTATTAATTTACGCGCGAGACGATCCGAAGACGCTCTTTCGGACGTGGATACCAAAGAGCGGTCCCGCAAAGCCGATCAACGAGATTGACTTTTCGTTAATGCCGCGACTTAGACTTAGCCGCGATCAATCTCGGATCACGTATCCCGATATATACTCCCGTAATAAAAGAAGCGGCGCAGGTCGACCGAAATCGATAGCCGATAAAAGTGTTTACATTATTACACACACGCGGCTGAAACATTATTTTTATATTTTCCGCGAGCCGGTGAATTTACAGATCCTCATAAGGATAAATAATCTTTGCTGAACGCAATCGCGATCGTTTTCGATGGAACGGGGAATGTCGCTGATGCGAAAAATCGCGTTTATTTTTCCATATGATTCTTCCATTATTATGTTCTCTCTTTACATTTTTCCCGCGGGTCTTGTAGAGACATATAAATTTATTTTGATAATTGCATATTTTGATTTCCATCAACAAATGACTGACTCACAAAATTGTTCAGAAAATTGTTTTGGAAATTAAAGAAAAATATCTTTTTCATGTATTATATTTTAGAATACGCAAGTCATACATTTATCTTTATGCGTTCTCTCTCTCTCTCTCTCTCTCTCTCTCTCTCTCTCTCTCTCTCTCTCTTTCCTTTTATTATGTCAAGAGGGAAAATTTATAGAATCTTCGTGGAAAGAACGATTTTGCTAAACTATCTAAAAATTTAGTAGGTAGATGTACAGACTTGAGAATAAATTTTGTTAGACTATCAAAATAATTATATAAGAAACTGAAATATGATGAGCGATTCTGTAAAAAATTTTAACATTTTAGCAATTAGTTAGAGCGTCCTACATAATTATTTTCAATCTAATTAAGTAAGAGAAATTCTACTTTTAGTCAAAGTGAATCTTAGCGCTTAAATGTTTTAGTGCAAATGTAATATACGTATCTAATTCTGCAAACCGCGCGCCGACATCTTTCTCAGTCTAGAAACATAATTATGAACAAAACTAGAGTAGTAATATTACATATTAAATTGAGACAAGCAATTTAATAATAACATATAATATTAATGTTAATAAGCATCTTATAAGAGTATTAACAATTTGGTGTAAATAACAATTAAGAAAAAAAACTGCGAATAATTTTTTACTGCGGAAAATATATTACATAAAATTGATTGTACACACACAATTATTTTAATAACCCGACAACAATTTATTTTCAGATCCATATACCTAGCAAAATGTTTAGATACTTTAGCAAAACTGTTCTTTTTGTGTTCAGGCTGTTGATGAAAATTTGACAAATAGCGATTAATTTTTATCGCGAGAAATATAAAAAATTTAATAAAACTCTTAAAAACTGCGATCAATTTTTGTCGCGGAAAATATTAATAGAAGCACACAATGGAAGCATTACATAAAATTTATTATATATGATACTATTTTTATAAAATGGAGACAAAATTTATTTTTAAATCTGCAATTTATCGAGGAGAAATTTTTAATGCTTGAGCAAAAACCCCGCGCGTCCCTTCCATCGCACGTACAGGATCAAGCTCGGTCGGTTTCGCGCGATACAAATGTACATTTATTTATTTCAAACGCACACACCGCGTGTGGAGAATCCGTGATATTTCGCGGGCGTGGGAAGCCGAAGGACTTCGATCCGATCGCGCGATACGGCGAACATTGTGCATTACGTATTATTAGACACGCATCCTGGCAGCGAATAATCGCGCTCGCGCCCCCGCGGCCTACCGCCTGTCCACTTAACAGAGAACATCGCGGACAGTGACGCAAGCGATTTTAATACTCGTCATCCGCCGGTCTGTATAGGTCTGTATAGGTGCGCGAAGTAGATCTCTTTTAAAAGATCGCTCGCATTGTCCGCGATGAATGCGCACACGCGCGACACGCAGTTATCTGCACGCTGCAACCCGTAGCTGTCACTGGCGTTATTTTAAACGGCATTACGGACTCTCCACGTAATGCCACGGGTGCGATAAGTGCCCGAGAGAGAGAGAGAGAGAGAGAGAGAGAGCTTCGATTCGCGAAAATGTGTCTCTGCCGACTACCGTGGCGTTTTTAATTATCTTTACGGTACACGTAATCTCGTAGACGCCAAAACTATTGCGAACTAAATTTCTTCAGAACTAAATTTCTTCGTTTCTACGACACGAGTATATATATATATATATATAGGTACGCTCTCTTTCCGAAAGTGTCCTACGCTTTTCTCCACCTCTAAACCGTGATACGACGTCGGTTGTTCTTATACCACACCGAGAGACGATCTCGAGAGATTCAACTCGGTAAATCGTACTAAATTATTTCGACTACTGCGATTTCACTTGATCCTCCACGTTGCTCTAAACTCCAATCCTTAGTTTAGAATCGTCGGAGTCCCGAGGCGACTGGGATGGCTTCGTTAACGTTGCGCCGAAATCGAACGCGGAAAACTGACTCGATACGTGACGATATCCAAATCGCTTGGGCGTATTAACAAACTAATTAAGGCCAGTGTTCGTTGTACGGAGATAACGCCATTAACGAGACCGCCTGTCTCAATGCGTTTCTATATTTATTTATGGAGCAGGTCGCGTGACGGTGTAGGGTCAGTGCAGCCACCGAGCGTTTCTCGTCTCTCGTTATACATATAGCGTCTATTCTCCAGTGGATCGGATACACCGCGAGGTGGTGTATGGCCGCAGTTACACTATTGTGACATGCCTACCCCCCCGTCCTATATGAACCAATGCGAACACGACGGCGGGAATCGAGGTTTACCGCTTGAGCGGCACAGCCGCTTTTATATTATATATCCGCGAACGCGCCGCAAAATCGGATACGCCTTCTGCTAGCGGAAGAAATCACGCGTGCTGGTTGATTAGATTATCCGTGTTAATCCCCGGTGTTCAATGCCGGGTATATACCTTCTCTCGGATTGTGATAACATCGCGTTTGCTTCCGGGCACGTATTACCAACTGTTTCGGATTCCGAGCTAGAAATTGTTTGGTTTTCTTTAGGGAGTACAATAGAAATCTATACCGAGAGAACCATTTTTCACATATTTGTAACTATAATTACGTGTTATTATAAATATGATATAAATATGATATGATGAATAATTAGCAACCAAAAATGATTCGAATTATTGCTATCGTAAAAATGTTTTTTGGCAATAAATTATTTACAGTTTTTCAGATTTTTATTGACATCAAATTATTAATATTCTCATAAAATGCTTAGTAATTATTAAATTGCTTGTCAATTTAATATGTGATATTACTCTTTTCATTCTTTTCATGATCGCGTTTCAAGACTGACAAAATTTTACCGCGCGAAGTTCACAAAATTGGATATGTATTTAAATTCACACCCAAATATTTAGATACCGAGGACCGAAAATAAAATTTGTCTTACCTAAATTAGATTTATTTATCATCGGCCCAATTTCGTATTAAAATTACAGTAAAAACGGTTGCAATTATTATAACGTAACTATATTTCATAATCATTTTTGAGAGAATTACATTTTATCATGATTGTCTTCAAAAATCACTTGAAATTGCAGTTAAATTATAGTAATTGAAACTATTTTTGTGGTAACAATAACCATAGTTATAGTCATTTTCGGTTGCTAATTATATGTATATAGATTTGTTGATAAAACTATTCATATATATAGCTCATATAGGTCATTATTAACATTTTAACAGTAATAACCGTAATTATATGATAACACAATTATAATCACAAATACCAAAAATGTTTACCTCAGAGAATAATTGAACAATTCCGATCAAAATCCATTCCGCATAATCTCATAATACGTGCCCAGAAAGCGATGTCGGTATTTCTGAAAATCATGAAATCCTCCTTGCGTTATTCTATACGATTCGTAACCAGGTTACACGATCCTTCTTTTTACAGTGAAGAAATCGGGTTAAGATGACGCGGCTAGATTTCTCGTAAAGAAAAAAAGAAACCGCGGAGTTCATAGTGCGTAAAGTAGCGATAACGCCGTAATGCTACCGCCGACCTCTTGGCAGCCATCCACTGCGATTTAAACGCCTTCGTCCCGGGACCACCTTTAACGCTCTGTTGCGCTTTAGCAGTCAAACTAAACATTCTGCAGCGTGTAATTTTTGTCTATCGCACGTACAACATTAACAGTACATTTGAGAATACACTTGCATTGAGAAAAAAAAAAAAAAAGATTAGCTGCAGCCAATTAAAAATGCTATGTCATATTTTACCATCTACTATAATTTGCAGCAACAGCCAATCTTTTTTTTTTTCAGTATAGGCTTCTCAAAATATTGTAATTCACCGTACATACTTAGACCCGGTTCCACAAATATAAGATTAACTTTGATCTCGGGTTAACTTACTTATCTTTTTCTATTTGTCTTCTTCCATTTCCAGCTCTGTACATTTTTTGGTAAGGCTCTTACTTCAAAAAAGTGAAATCTCACTTCGAAAGTGTGAAAATACTGCCACTGTTGTTCAAGAGTCACAATATTTTCACTCTTCAAAATGAGATTTTACCCCAAAGAATTTCGAGAGAAGAATTAAGAAAAGGAGAAGATAGATAGTAAATTAAACTGAGATTAAATTAATCTCAGATTGAAATTAATCTTACACATTTGTGTAACCGAGCCTTATTTGATTATGTCGTACGAACGATGTAAAAGAGATTTGCCGATAAAATGGAAAGAAATGTAGCATTAAATGTTAAAGATGTCATTATTAAGAAATTTGATTCGCCGAGCTATTTTATACGTTCCGCGTATAATAATGAAATGAGGCTACCTAGAGGGATGAACAATTCAATGCCGTCGTTAGACGCCGCGTAAGGTAAAAATTACAAGCCCGCATCGATTTTCGAACGACGTCCCGTCACTCGCTTCCGATTATCTCGAGGCGGACGCGAACGCCGTTCGACCTTCGCAAACGTTACGAGAAGCTCGATACTGAAGTTCGCGCCTACTCGTCGCGCGAGAAACACTGTCCGCGGAAATGTTAATACCAACGAATAACAAACGGCGAAGTATACGTGCGCTTTTGTTCCGTGCGGTAAATGTCGACCGGCATAAAACGCCATTGAGTACAAACAAGTAATATCGTTGATTTCTCGACAGTTCTCCGTTCGCGTGTAAAGAGAAACTAATTTTGGGTTTCGCGCGAACACTGGATGAATCTGAAGATTAAAAGGAGAAGGCGTGTATTATTTAAACTTCGGGACAGACGAGGACTTATTTATATGCCGCACGATTGTAATATTGTACCAGACAGTTGCGGAATATAGGTGAGATAACGTAAGAGTACTTTTTCAATATTTTCCAGACGATTGTCTGGAATTTCAAGTGCTCGAATTATTCGATTCTCAGAGAGGTAGGCTGTTAAGGTGATCAATCATCTCAAATTAGGAGGGACAGTCCTATGAAGTATCCGAAATTTTGTCCCCAATTGGACGCGATTATGAATTGTCCCTCTTTTCAATACGAAAATAATAATGGTATGAAGTAAATATATATAAAATGTAATTTGTAACATGTGAAGAATCTTATGATTTTTTTTAATTAAAAATCCAAATATTAACGTAAAATACATTCAGTAGAAAAGTACAGGTTTAAAAAATAAAATGTGATCTCGTAGGTTGATGTGACTTTTTTGTTACGATCTCATGTGATCTCATGTTATATAAATTAAGTATTATTAGTTACAAGTATAATAACAAAATATTATTCATGTATTTTATTAATAGCTATAAAAAAGTTTATCTATTGAGATTTAATTACGATAGTTAATACTGAATTAAAAAGAAAATGTCCCCCTGCCTCTCCTCCAAGAAGTTGATCCACCTTAACGTTAAACTCCATCCGCTATCCAGTATTCGCGACAGACCTAAAGTATATTCCTGCACGATACCGTTCCGCAAAAAGGTTTAAATATCGCTGGCATTTCTATAATTACAGGCGTCGAGCATGCCATGCGCACTTAACAGGGAGGTAATCGCGTTGCACACCTGGCGCAACATGCATCCTTCCACGCCCTTGCCGCAGCAGCAGTTCGACCGCCTGGCCAGGGATATCGAACTGGCCGCATTCGATGAGGAATCTGTCGCAATTATGGCAGTTATCGAGTACGTTACTTCCTTCGAGTATGTCCTCTACCCCCCCTCAGTGTTTATCCCACGCGGTAAAGGCAAGGCGAAATGTTTTGGCGAAATTCTTTCGAAGAGATCCTTCAGCCGGGAAGGCCGCGTCGGGTCGCCTCGTCGGAGAATCGGGAGGTGGATTCTGAAGAATTTTTGAACCTCTTTTTTAATTGGTAGTTCAACTTTAACTCCACAAAACCGATTTATTACAGCAAAATCCACCTGAAATTGAATTAACAGCTAAGCTTTGCTTACTGATTCTCATCTCCGGAGGTTAATTCGCCTTAACAGGCTTTGCCTTCCCGATACGTAAAACTGGACGATGTTCCAATATTCTTGAAAGTGAAGCAGAATTAATCGAATCGAGAATACATTTTAAGTCTTTGAAGCCCTTTTTTTTTTGTACGATTCGATATTAGAATCCTTTGATCGTCGAAACGCTACGAGAGAAAATTATTTCTTAAGACGTAAACGCATTTTATTTGCCGTCTCTATTCCGTCTGCCTACAAACGTCAGTTAATTGTGCAAATTAACTGTCTTGGCACAGCGCTCTTTCGAATGCGCCGTTGCACGGGCGGATCTAATTCGTGACACGCAAAATTCCCTGCGAGTATATTAAGACCGCCACGGCGAAATGGCGCGCGTTTAAACAGACAAGTCAGCAAGTGAAATACGTCCGTAATTGGACCGCCGTCGCATCCCCGCGAGTAGGCATCCCCGTGTGTTCTCGACGACGGGACGAGAGCGCACGAGAGGAACGCGAATCGAATTGTGATTCTAGACGGTAACAGGTTCGAAACTTCGGCCCGACATTTTTCTGCGCAAGCTGCTCCGACGGTGTTACTTCCGGTATTAAAACGCGCTTATTACAGCGAACCTCTCAGTACATCTCCGAAGTCGTGGCATAAGTTAATTTCGTCTTTTTGAATTTTTTAACGGAACAAGTAAATCTCGTTGACGGAGAAATGCAACGTCGGATCGGAAAGTTTCGTTAATGGAATTTTTATTCGTGTAACAGACGCGCGAGAGATTTTTCCATATTTTCTATCATGTCTTTTTCATATTTTCTACCATGTCGGAATTAAGATTCAGGAGATTACTGCGCGTTAGCGAAAAAAAAAAAAGGATCTATCTGATCATCGATAATCCATTCTCCCGCTTTCAAGTTCGATAAGTGGCGTGTGATAAGAAGCTGCCGCGCGGAAATCGCAGAGTAAACGGCATTACAGTTTGTACTCTGAAAACGGAAGTGCGAACGCTTGATAAGTTTGAGATGCATTTCGAACGCGTCCGGTTTGCTCGCGAATGATGAATAAGTAGCTCGTTAAGGAGATCTTCAAGTCGTCTGTTTTATCTGATTATTTTTCAAATAAATTATTTTTCTAACTTCCCTTATATAAAGATTCTTTCCATATACACATACATAATTGAGTGAACGGTAACGTAGTCCAAACCAGTCGACTTTATGCCGAAAAGGAGGTTGGAAAATTCGTTTTTTCATCGATTTCTGGCGCAACAACATTTGTTTTAAATAAAACTTTTGTACTTTATATGTATAAAACAATCTTGGTTTGGACTAGTGTTGATCAAACAATGTTGAGTTGTTAGAATTAGAGTTAGGTAGAGATCCTCAAGTAGGAGATTGGACACCATACGTTTGGTCCATCATATTTTTCAGCACCCTTAAGATAGAATGAGATATCTATGCATCTCATGATATCTTAAGCAAGTCTTGAAAAAATAGACAGATCAAAAGTGGTCTAAGCGGTGTTGAATCTCTTAACGATATCTAAACTTAGGTACCTAATATGAAAGATTAGTTGGAAAATTTGTACATATGTGCGCGTGCAATATCGATGTAATATGGTAAACGTTCCAGTGATCGGAAATGTATCTACACTGTTAAATCTATAGTGTCAAATTCGACTAATTTAAATCGCCACTCTGCGCTTCTGCTCAATAAATTTAACTATATACTGTCAAATTTATTCATTGCTTTAATATAAAATAACAATATGTTGAGTAGCAGCACATACACACACACACACACACATACACACACACACACACACACACACACACAAAATGTTAAAATTAGTTAAATTTGACACTGTAAATTTAACAGTGTATTTTACGCAAAACTTTATTTGTTTATACTATTTACTATCTCAAACGTTTTTTTAAATTACAATATTATTAATATAATATTCTAATTTAATTGTAATCTTTAAATACAATTATAATAATATAATATTGTAATAAAAGAAACGTTTGAGATTAATAATAATAAATTTTGTGTAATTATCCGGACACATACACTGTTAAATAGATGCATCTCCGATCACTGGGACGTTTAGCTTAGTGTGATGTGTTGTGTGACACGTAAATCGTATATGTGTAAGTCCTTTTGAATCCGTAAAACAGACGATTTTAGGATCCCCTTAAAGATAAAGTGGCGGTCAAGAGAGAGGAGAGAAAAAGTGCAAAGTCTTTCGCGCGAATTCAGGGAAACAGAGTGGAAGCCCCGCGGCATTGGTTGCGCTTTTCGCGGTACGCTTGACAGTAGTCTCATGCCGTGTCGAAGTACGACAAAAGAACTTTCTCTCTCTTCTTCCTTCGTCTCGGTTTTATTTTATTTTATTTTATTTTTTTTTCTTTTTCTTTTAATATACCACTAGAGTGTTTCTAAAGCGCGGTGACGAGGATTAAGGCGAGTCGTCCGTCGCGCGAAACCAGATACGAGTACTTGTGTCGAATGTAATAGCTGTATCTCGTCAGTAGCGGGGAAGTTAATCTCTCGGTTATACAGATTTTAATAAAAGTCACGTATTAGTTTATACTTTAAATTCCCTTTTGTCATCGCGCAGAAGTATTCATGAGGAAACGTTTCTGCATGTACCTCACAGTTATTGATATCTGACGTTTGCTTAGCAGCGAATGTCGAATGAAATATAAATATATCGGAGAAACTATAATATATCGAATATCTATCTATGAGAATGCCAAATATTGATTCCGATCATTGATATGATCCCATTAATATTACTATGCTAATAATTTCTGATATAATTTTTCGGTATATTTGCTTTGTCTTTTCTCGCAGACTCAATGTCTCCACCGAGAGGAGCAAACGTGGGATGTAGTTGACACTACCTTCCACCTAGCGAGAGCACGACGACGGAGACGGTGGACGAGGAAGAGGAGGAGGAGGAGGAGGAGGAGGAGGAGGAGGAGGA
>NW_017305485.1:3278370-3280433 GCF_001594115.1 Trachymyrmex septentrionalis
TACGTGCGTGCGTGCGTACGTGCGTGCGTGCGTGCGTGCGTGCGGGCGGGCGTGCGTGCGCGCGCACGGCCACGTGGGCGAACACGCTCTCCGTCGGCGTACCTGCCGCGCGCATGGTAAAAGAGTACGCGAGAGGTCGGGCGAGGGTGAGGCGGGCTACGTGGGACCGGCGGTGGTGCCCCGAGGATCGGGATTCGAGTCGTGAGCTCCAGGGATCCGTTCGCGAGAGGATCGAAGAACGCGCGAGATTGCCCGCGCGAACCGGAGCGCCCCGGTACGAGGATATAGATAAGGCACTGGGACTGTCGAGATTGTCCGAATTAACGAAATAAAGAGAGAGAGAGAGAGAGAGAGAGAGAGAGAGAGAGAGAAAGAGAGAAGAGAGAGAACGAGAGATAGTCCGTCAGACATGAACGTTACTCCGATGGTGGAGATACCCGGCAATGACAGCTTCAGCAACGGTCTCGACTGTGGCGGTGAGCCCCATCAATACGCGGTATGGGAGCGTGTGACGATAGTGGTGATCGCCGTCATCCTCAGCCTCACCACGGTCGTCGGCAACATTATGGTCATGATATCGTTCAAGATCGACAAGAATCTGCAGACGATCTCCAACTATTTCCTCTTCAGCCTGGCGGTGGCCGACTTCGCGATCGGCCTAATCTCCATGCCCCTCTTTACGATATACACGGTACTCGGTTACTGGCCGCTCGGGCCCCTCGTGTGCGACACGTGGCTCGCCCTCGACTATCTCGCGAGTAATGCGTCGGTCCTTAATCTGCTCATTATCAGCTTCGACAGATATTTCTCCGTCACGCGTCCGCTTACGTATCGGGCCAAGAGGACCACCATCAAAGCCTCCGTCATGATCGGTGAGTATATACGTATTGAATTTATGAAATGAAGTGAGACGTAAAAAAAAATTATATATAATTATAGGAAACCCCTGAATTGTTTTTCCGTCTGGAGAAATCATGGAATTTTCGATGGACTTTCGAGTTCCAAGAATTTTTTGTCGAAATTGTCTCTCTTCGGAGATTTTGCTTTTAATTCTTAATTCACACGATGAGTCGTCCGTGTTCCGAATTATTTTGTGTCACTTTTACGAGTATACCAATTTTAACATCGTTAAAATGTATTTGTGAGGTTGTATTTAAAAAATTATACATATATAAATGTTGTAACTAATTATACTTGGTGCTCCTGGTATTTCAAAGAGAAGAAATGCGCAACACTGATCCAATCGTGTACTAAGAGTTATATATATATATAATTAGCGATTTAAAACTGCTTCATTTTTGCCTAAAAAATCAACAAATTTTTAAGTCATTCTTTTTTAAAAAGTTCGAATAGACATTGATCAAATAATTTGTATCGTATTTATAATAAATTAATTCCAATATATTATAGAAAGTTGCGCGGTTTATGGGTTATTTCCGTGACTTGATACATCGTTAAATGCTAACGTTTCGTGAACATTGTAGTATCGTGAACGTTATAGTTCGCTTGAACAGGGCGAGAAGCAATCTGATACTGATCAGTATAAGGTTGCTTCTCGCCCTGATAAGTGATCTGCAATATTCACGAAACGTTGGCATTTAACGACGTATCAAGTCACAGAGATAACCCATAAACCCCGCATAACTTCCTTAAAGAAAATACTCGTGGAAGCCTCAAAAGTATGCTTCAATACACCCGCTAACCATAAAGTAACATACACTATACATTAATGTTATACAAAAAGAAATTTTACCAAAGTATCTAAAAATTGATACTGATCTGAAGATAATTTTGTTTGGACTATCAAAATAATTATATAGAGCACTTAAATTGTTGACTAGAATTAAAACTTTTCGCAGCATTGCCGTCAACGTTCGAATGTTCTACATAATTGTTTTGGTTCAACAAAATTATTTTCACATCTGTATTTAGCTGAATTTTTTGATTTTTTTTAGCAACCGTTTTTTCCGTGTATAATTTTCTATTCAACAATGTAATTGTCGTGCACGACACACGCACACACACACACGCGCACACACACACACACACACACACACACACAC